>NC_043001.1:7106973-7131973 GCF_006345805.1 Octopus sinensis | reverse complement strand
TGAGTGTGAGGTAAAAATTTCATGTCTAGCTTTATAGTTAGCTCCACATGTACCGTGTTAAAACACAGATATATTTAAACAATTAAACAATGAAGAACTTTATTTGATGTTCGACAATTTCAGAACAGCTTATTTCGTAACGCATAAGTAGGTTCAATGTTCGCTAAAATATTTTACATAAAAGAAATTTTCTCTGAAATCTTAGTTGACAAATTATATTGTTCGTTAGGTTTAGCAGTAAAGCAACATAATTTGCATGTATTCACTCTTGAATAAGATTTGCAGTCAATGACCTTATCTCTTAATTAACATTTAGCTATTTCTGTGCTTCTCTCTCACATTTTCTATCCCCCTTTCACTTTCTGTATCTTTTTCTCTCTCCATACTGAAGCACAGATATATATATATATATATATATATATATATATATATAGATATATATATATATATATATATATATATATATATAATATATATATATATATATATAGATATATATATATAGATAGATAGATAGATAGATAGATAGATAGATAGATAGATAGATAGATAGATAGATAGATAGATAGATAGATAGATAGATAGATAGATGCGTGTGCATATGTGTGTGTTCATAGGTTTGTCTGTATGTATATGTGTGTGTGTGTGGATGGGTGTTTGTATGCATATAGTGTTACGTACGTAAATATTCGCCTAACACAATACGGAAAGATTTATCTGACGTTAATTGCTTTAAATAAACATGATATTTAGCGAAGTAAATTTTTCGCAACTGGATCCATGAGTTAAACAAAGAAGTATTTACTATCACACATATGGACGTGGCGTAAATTTATGCGACCATATATGGCTTTGAGTTTATTTAAATGTACACATACAAATAACATACGTACGCTTACACATACGCAAGCACATACAGAGACAGGCACAGACAGACACGCACACAAACAAACGCGCACACCTATGTATATATATATATATATATATATATATATATATATATATATATATATATATATATATGTATGTTTGTGTGCGAACATGTATGTATGTTTTTTTTTCTCATGGATTATCCTCTTCGGTAAATAGAATGAGGAAACATGCCCAAGGGTGTGCGGGGTTTTCAGGACATTCATAAAGAAGGAAGGATGTGAGATGATTAAAGAAAGGGAAATATTAGAGTTCAATATGAGAAGTTATTCTGGAAAAGGCAGCAACTAAGGTGTATATAGAGAAATAGGAGAATGAATATATAAATAATAATAAGAACGTATGTAGATGTTATATTTGCAGCACCATTATCCAAGGAAAATGGTAGAAATGCTTTCTGTTTGTTTTATGTAAATTCCAATATGAATTCATATTTTGTTTTCATATATGATTTCCTTTGTAAATTTTGATATGGCACAGATAGTGTGTCAATAGCCAGATGGAGGAGATGTCTTCCTGGAGCTACAAGCTACAGTAGAATCAACCGTTGGGGGTTAGCCACATATAGGTAGCAAATATACTTCACGGTGTCGTTCAGCTACTGTTTCGCTCAGAGATTTCTTATATGTATGTATATATATATATATATGTATTATATATATATATATATATATATAATATATATATATATATATATATATATATATATATATGTATGTATATTTGTAAAAAATGAAGTTTGAAAATGCTGCTATATTAGACAAATTTAAATTTAAATTTAACACGTTTCGGTTCTTGAAATGACGAACCTTATCAAAAAAAATTATATATAATAAAGAGAGTCCATGCTATATGTTTAAAGAATATGATGTAATAGTTCATAATTGTGACATATATTCAATAGAGTCAAATATAAAAAATTCATATATAATATTCAATAGAGTCAAATATAAAAAATTCATGTTCTTGAAAAGGCGAGGAGTTCATTTTGGATTTTACCTTGTGTTCCAATGGGAGAAACAGTAAGGATTTTTGGTCGGTGTCTGCTCGCATAATTTTGGTGAATTTTGTGATTGCTGGATTTATATCAGCTCAGCTAAGCTGTGGTCACTTGCACTTTTCACTGACGTCATATAGTTCCAAACCAATCAAAACCCAGTCTCAACGAATATAGTGAAAATACTCCTAACTGTATCCTCTTAGGAAACCAACCAAGCGGAACGACAGTTTGGCCACGGGAGAAATACGTCATCATTTTTTTGACGAATTAGATCTGACCCATGACTGTATCCTGTTAGGTGGCTAGTCCAGCAGAACGAGACGTCATCAATGTTTTGACCAATCAGAATCGGGTCTGACCCATAGCTGTATAGTGTGGGGAAACCGACCAAGCAGGGTGACAATAGCTTGACCACTGAGGTAATACGTCATCAGTTTTTTAACGAATCAGGATTAGATCTGCTCGTAGAGAAAGATATCTTTTTATGAATTTTTCCTTCCCTAAGACATATCACTGTGAGCGTGAGTGACTGTTTAAGGATCTGAGAAATTGTAATTCGCCCCACCTCCATTATTATAATTCTCTCACTGTGGCCGTAGCAACAGTGACCACGGTGGTTGTAGTAGTAGTGCGAGTTGGGGCAGTCGTAGTGGTTGTGGTAGAATTTCGTTTCTCTTTTTCGGAGGACCAATGTTTTGTTTTAATATTCCTGGCCCAAGGTGTTCAAACTTGGTCTAAATTTTTTGGTGAAATAAAGTTCTTTATTTTGGCGTTGCGTGAAGGTTACGCTGTATAAATATGTATATACATATTTATATATATATATATATATATATATATATATATATATATATATAGATATATATATATATTATATATATAAACACTTCCACAGAGAATAGATCTTGCATAGTGCATCAAATATATATATATAATGCTCATCACCGAAAATTTGAGACTTGTGTTTTCTTTTCCTGTAAAACGATGTTTTTCTTATATTATGATTGTCCGTTGGGTTTTCGGCTAAGTTTTTCAAGGAATGTTTGATTCCACGATATGCAACTACTTAGGACTTCCTCGAAAGTATAGCATCTGAACGTTTTATTATTACTTCGATATTTTTCGAATGGAATCGTCTGATATTCCCTTTAAATGTCAGTAGTGTTGTGTTGATAAAGATGGTAATACCGATGTGCTTCAAAATAAAGCAGAAGAAAAATTTCGTTTTTATTTTTTTCGTAAGGAAAAAGATTAAATTGCAGAAATACAGCGGAACGAAGCGCAAATCGATATAAGCAAGGAAATAACGCAAAACAATGATTGTATGAGAAGAAGCTCAATAACAGTATAGACAATAGCGAACACACTGAGAGGACAAATTGCTGAGAACGAAATATCAAGTGGATTTTCCGTAAAACAATGTTGGAACCAGTTTTAAATTATTCCATTGGACTACAAAAATATACAAACAAAAACCTCAAATAATTAATCGGTGTTCCTTAATTTTTCTCCTTTCTAATTCCTCTCTTCATCTCTCCTAACCAGAATCCCTCTATCTTTGACTTTGTTTTATTCTTTACACATATCTTTCTCATATCTTAACTTAATCAATCAAATATTTTTTTCCATTTCATTTCAAATCTTTCCAGTTCCTTTTCCCTTCGTAGATATATACCTAATATACTTTTCTATTTAGATATAACTACGTCCGGTAAACGTTTATACCTACTTGTAAATATCATAGCAGTAAGCATTTCAACCGTGATTTATTTTTGTTATTATACGGGTGGTGGGCAAAACAATGAAAAAACTTAGGGTTAGGATTTATAAAACCATCAAAAGATTGTTTACTTTTATCGATTTTGATTTAGTATTAGTGTTGCTTAATATGTTTAGCTAAAATTGCTGTGTCTTTTTAGATATCATGGGACTAGTCCAGGTCCTTTCGGATTACTCAGTGAACCTACTGTGCCGCTGTTGAGATACTCTCGGGACGCAAGAAGTTTGAAAATGGAAACAATATAGTAATGGTTACACTTTGATGTTTTCATACGTTTGGCTTACTCTGTGCTTGTTTCTCGTACATCTAATTTCGAAATTTTCTGCATTTTGAATTCACTTAAATGTTCCTTTTTCTGTTTTGTTACTAAGTATGCGGTTTTCTTCTTTCCGTGCTCTGAGGCAGGTTTTAGCATGCAATCATCGGAATTTTTCAAATAAGCGTCTTGGCTAATTGTGGCAATCTTCCGTATTAATTCAAGCTTTAAGAATCCACAGTTGCCCTCTTTTCTTGGCAAGTAAATTCGTTCGACATTTACCTTAGGGCGATGCATTCTATTCATTTCCAACATTTTTCGAACTTTTCGGTCAAGTTTATATATTTCAGTAATTGACAATCTAATAATATTGTAACTGCAAGTCACGATATGTATAGCTAAAGAATTAATTGCTTCGATCTTGTATTTCTGCCTCGTGTGTTGCCCTTAACCTGCAATGACATTCTTTTCTGTTCCTTTGCCTTATCATTGAATGTTTAATCCCTTCACATTCATGTATCCCTAAGTATTTGTGATATTCCTCTTGTTCTAAATCCTTTATAATATTCTGTTGGTCAACTTTAACGTTGAACCTTTCTGTCATTTTTCCTCTGATAAATGTTGCTTTTGTAGATTTATCGAGGGCTAATACCATCACTGAACTGTTTGACAATTGCTAGTAAGCCCTGTAATTGCTGATCAATCTTGCCAAAAGCTTTATATTGTCCGAGCAAAGGAGCTGATTTATATATTTCTCAAAACTTCTATAGACACATTGTGCTTCATCCACCAATTTCGAAAGAGGTATTAAGGCTGGACAAAAGATAATCACTTTGGAAAATCCCACATGAAATTCTTACATCCTTAGCTTTCAAATTCATTCTCACTATTCAGAGTCCGTGTAGCTTTCCATGATTTCGTAACTACGAATTGTCTATGATTTCATAAAGAGGAAGTTTCGATGGGGAGTTATTTTATAAATTTG
This sequence comes from Octopus sinensis, assembly GCF_006345805.1. Lineage (NCBI taxonomy): Eukaryota > Metazoa > Mollusca > Cephalopoda > Octopoda > Octopodidae > Octopus > Octopus sinensis. The sequence goes on along the minus strand of NC_043001.1, from coordinate 7,127,022 downwards.
CAGATATTTCTCAAACCAGTTACGTGATAGATTATGAAAAGCGTTACTTATAGTCTATCCAAGCTATTGATTGGTTCTTGTGCTGTTTGTGACAATCTTCCAAATTTTCTTATTGGTCAGAAACCAATCTTTGAAACCATAGAACCCGCGTTTACATTTTTCTTGCTCATCAGAGAATATTTCATTTCCTGGTAAGATGCTATAGGTGGATTCCGTGAAAACAGATTTTGATACCTTGCACATCGTTGTTAAACAGGTTATGGGTCTATAATTTTTTGCTTCATTTGTTTCCACATTTTTAGGATGTAGAGATGTAGCACGATTAACTAACCAAGAGAACAGGAGGGAATCATATTTGTCTACTGCAAAACATTGTTGTAAAGTCTAGTCAGTGCTTCATGACTTTCTAAAGAAGCATTCAACCAGAAGTTAGGAAATTAATCCTTTCCCGGATACATCCATTCGCTTGGTTTCCAGGAAGCAGATATTTAATTCGCTACCTTAACACCCTCTCACTCGTGCTGTTCGAGGGATGCTGATTAAGTAGATATTCTATCAATCAATTTTTCTTCTGCCCAAATTTTACTGCAGAATTCTTGCACTACTTTTGATGGGACACATTTTACTGTGACTAATACTTTACTTATCTTCCTCTAAAAAGTTTTGGATTATTTTTAAACATACCTTTGTACTTGAAAAACCTAGCGAGATTCTTATACCGTGCTAAGCAGGCAGCCCTGTCAGGTAACTTTGGCTTCCTCGTTTCTATAATGGTATCGATGTCAAGTATGGATTCCATATTACATATTTTCTTTAATTTTAGGATTGTTTTTGCTTCATATTCTTCTCAGATTTGGGGTCTTTTTTTTAGTCATTGTATATCAGACCTAAATAAGTTAATTCTTTGTTGGATTTGCTATTGTCAAATACACATTTTTCAGAATGTTTTCGTTTCCTAAATTTGTCACAACACAGACTGTTTGAGATCTTATCAGATGCATAATGCAAGTGTTTGATACTTGTAATATCAAAATCATTAGCTGAAATTATATCTTTCAGGGCAAGGTTCATTTTACCAGTTACTTTCAGGCTTTCGTTAGAGTTGCGAATTTTTGGGACCAGCCATTCAATCATGGTTTGATTTTTTAGATCATCATATCAAGTTGAGTGAATTTCTCTTTGATTTTCATTTTCCTTGATATTTATGGATGGATCAGAAATTATTTCACTTTGCTTTACATTTACATTGGCTTTTTTTCTGTAATTACTGTGTTTTCATCAGAGCTAATGAATTGGTCTATAATTCTTTGTACATAAATATCTTTCGCTGCATCTTCGTTTCTTTTAGGATTTACTGGTTGTTTAATCTGGGTAATCTCCAATTCAGAATAATGTTTCTTTACAATGGTGGCAAGCTTGTTACTATCTCTGTAAGATCATGTTTCAGGATGCTTCTCTCTACAATTTAGGTAGTTTTTTTTAGTATTGGATTTATTTGTGGGAAAATACATGGCAAAATAGATGGTCTCGGAGCACATTTCATGCGTTTTCGTTTGACAATTTGATGATGAGCTTGGATGGCTATAAGTTGGAATATTCCAGTTATGTGGTGCTACCAGCTTCTGAATTTCGAGAAGATTTGAACCAGTAGCTGATTGTTCACTCCCAGTCTGGTCACTCACTGGGCGGTACTGACCCTGTTGATTCTAGTGAGAAGCGATCCGCTGTGAATTTTGCTTTGCTGTTATTTGGCAAAGAGGAAATTGGACATTGGCGGAAGGGAATTGATCTATAAGTTGATCGTTAACGTTCTGAGGTAACTCCGCCTCCGAGTGCATTGAAGGAAAAACGTTTCTCGTACCGCAATTTCATGAGCCTGACAGACAGATATTTCTTTACTTGATATATTCATTGCTAGAAACATTTGCTTTTGTAGTATTTCAAACTTAGGGATAATTCGCTTGTTGTTGTTGATATTATTATTATCATTATTATTATTATTATTATTATTATTATTATTTATTATTATTATTATTATTATTGTTATTATTATTATTATTATCATTATTATTATTATTATTAGTCGCCGAATGACACACGTTGACGCTACATCGAAGAGGCCAGGGAGCAGAAGAAGGAAGACATGCACCCAACTTCAGAGCTGAAGACACCTCTGAAAGGGGGTGGGGCGCCACGTCAAAACGTTAGAGGAATAGGAGCCGAAACTGGACGTGGTTCTTCCTGATGATGTCATGAGCTAACTAGATCTTATAAAGGAGCTGTTGTGGTAGCAGATCACGAAACACGGTTGTAATTCCTCCTCCTTATTATTTTTATTATTGCTGTTGTTGTTGTTGTTTTTATTATTATTATTATTATTATCATCATCATCACCATCAGCGTCATCATCTTCATCATCAACATCATCATTATTATTTATTGACTTTGCACAGCTTCTAACATTGTAGATGTTCTATGGTGCCACCCGTGCACGACCACTGAACAAGATAACAACCCTCATTTTCCGAGCACCATCCGGAGTATTAGAGCGGTTCTAAGCAGTGCTGTTTTCTGCATGTGGTCCACCCATATAGCATCTCTTATTTGTTCCATCTACTTCCCAAGATTTTTACTCCGTGTTCCCATTATCATTACGTTATTTGAATTGTTACTATCGAGTAACAAAGTTGCCTGTTATTACGTAACTTTCACTCTTGGTATTCATAACTTATGTGATTTCCTAAAAACAAGATCCTAAATAAAACGGTTCGTTATTCTCTGTAAATGCAAAAGCAAAATAAAATGAATAACTTTGTATTGTTGCTAGTTAATTAATGAAACAATTATGAGATCTGGACCAGAGTATAAGCCCCGCTTTTCCAGGAATTACCGGGTACATCAGTTACTAGTTTATATATAGTGGTGAGGCATGTTATAGGTCGGTATTTTGTGGGGTTCGTAGTTCTGTAAGCTACTTTGGAGATTTTGCAAGGTTGGACATGACTTGAGTGCTAGAGCTAAGTTGTGGTGGGCGCTCATTAAAAAGTTTAGCCAAAAATTGGGTAACTTATCTAAACTTGGGGATTTCCATTTCTTTGACATGGCGAGCGCCATTTTCACTTCTTCAGTTGTTATATCCTGCCATTCTTGATATTTGAAGGGAGCATTGGTCTTTTATGTGTCCCTGACCAAATGTGTATTCTGATTAAACACCATTGGATTACTCCAAATGTTTCTTTCCAAAAATCTTCAGTTTGCTGCTGGGAAGGAGGTGTTTTCACAATAATGGTATGTTCCCCCAGTTAGCTTTAGACATTTTTGTGTTGTCCTTGAAAAGAACGTTTTGTTTATGGAATGTTGATCGTTTTTGTTTTTGTTTTGTATCTTGCCAAATGTTTGATTTTTTTTATTGTAGAATTTGGTTGAGGACTTCAATCTGTGTATTCTTTGTATCTTGTGTATTTTGTAAATGTCATGTCTAGCAATTGTTGTTATTAGTTTCTTGGGTTTTTATTAGTTTTCTTTATTCTTGCTTCAAGTAGAAAAGATATATAAGATCTTAGCAGATTCTTTCCATCCGTCCAGTCTGTTTGTGTACATTGCACTTTGTTCATCCTTACGATGGGCGTTCTTATGCATTAACCAAGGCGCATTTAACTGCCCATAGCTGTATATTCCATATCTTCCATAATTGTTAACTAGTGCCGTATTTGGTGGGTTAATACTTAACTATTCACTAGCATTCAAACAGTTCCCAATTCCAACTCTAGTGTACAAACAATTTTGAGTCTTATGATTGTCTTCTTTTACATTCCGTATCTTATTTCGCACTTCTACGCAAAATCAATTTAGCCATTTCAGTTTATTATTATTATCTATTCCTTGTCTCTTTCTCTTTCTTCTGTAAACTTATTATCTTTTCTTTCTTTCGGTCTCAGTCGTCTTCATTTCTAGTTTATTATTCCTTTATGTTTTTTTATTTCCTCATATTCCATTCGCTTGTATATATGTCTTAAATAAAATCCGATGGAATAGTACCTTATTAAAGATTTACTCGTGGATCCCCCTCTCTCTCTCTCACACACATCTTTCACTTTTCTTTTCACTTTATAATGTAGTTTTTAGATTGATGCATATATAGTTATCACACAAAACTTCCATTTATTTATACAATTTTTACAATATATTTTATATAAAAGATTCCTCCACAAGTATTTTCAAATACAATAGTAAATCAGAATTTAATGCTTGCCCATAAAAAACTCCACTTTGTTTACATTTTATATGCAGGAAGTGTTGTATGCCTGACAAACAGTGACATATTACAAGGTATCAGAAGAAAATTTTGTATTCTCCAGAGGTGAAGAAACGTGAGTAGAGGCAAAAACGCTTCAAAAATAAGTAAGGCTAAACGAAGTGTATAAATATACAAATGTAAATGTATCGGTAGACGAAAGCATGACTATTTGGGTTCGAGTTCTGTCCATAGCAGGATACAAATTCTTAGTAAATGTAGAATACCCAGGAAGTAAACTATGCGAATTAACAAGCGAGTTGTGAATATCGTGTTCGACATGTTCACATATATACACAAATTCACACACACATACACACTTACACTCATATATATGATTGATATATGCAAGTGTGTGTGTGTGTATGTGTATGTGTGTGTATACGCTTTTTTTACTTTTTCAACTTCCCACTTTTTCTATATACTTCATTCTCGCTTTATTCCTTTCTAATAGCTTACCGTCTTTAGTTCGTTATAGCATGTGGGCTGTGACTGAAGACAGTGCCGAGATGTTACAAGCATTTTAAAACAATGCCTGGCATGTAATCCACATATGAAACTAATAGTAGCACATAAAAAACATATATTTTGCTTATTAAATTATATTCAATCCGTCACCAGAGGGTGTACTCTTCTTGCTTATCGTACCGTCACGGAACAGTACACTATATATATATATATATATATATATATATATATATATATATTGAGAGAGAGAGAGAGAGAGAGAGAGAGAGAAAAGACAAAAGAAGCGATAACCGATCAATGTGTGTGTGGGTGTGTGTGTGTGTGTGTATTTTTGTGTCTGTGTTTGTCCCTAAAGCATCGCTTGACAACTGATGCTGGTGTGTTTATGTCCCCGTAACATAGCGGTTCGGCAAAAGAGACCGATAGAATAAGTACTAGGCTTACAAAAAATAAGTCCTGGGGTTGGTTTGCTTGACTAAAGGGAGTGCTCCAGCATGGCCAAAGTCAAATGGCTGAAACAAGTAAATGTGTGTATTGAGCACGCCTGCGTATGCTTGATTTAGTCGTTCTGACCGTAATAACTACATGTAGAACTCAATATCCGTATTACTCTGAACGAAGCGTTCGTCAGTACAAAGCCGTGCTAAGGAAAGAGACGGCAATGGAATATGCGATTATCTTCTGAACTTCCTTAGCTAACTCATGTTTCCACTAAAAGACGTGGTGCTCTTATAATTGAGTGCTTCACTAATGCCATGCAGATTCAGCAAAGATTCAAGCATGAATTTCTACTTCGTATTTATTGGTAATACATGTTGCTGTGTTGCTTGCACACCACCTGGTTCTGGGTTCAGTCTCACAGCATGGCACCTTACTGAAGTGTTTTCTGCTATAGCCTCGAGACGAACTAAGATTCGGAGTGGCTTTGCCACACAGAAACTGTAAGAATCCCGTTATATATATATATATATATATATACATATATGTGTGTGTGTGTGTGTGTGTTTGCGTGTGTGTGTGTCACTGTGAATGTGGGGGTGTGATTGTGTCGTTGTATCTGTGTTTAGTGCCCCGGTATCTTAGCAGTTGGGCCAAACAGACCGATATAATAAGAACTAGGCTTAAAATGAATGTCTTAGTGTCGATTTCTTCGGCTAAAACCATTTTAAGGTGGTGCTGAAGTATGGCCGTAGTCGAATGGTTGAAGCGCGTAAATGAATATATGTTTATCTGTGTGTGCACGCATGCGCTTATGTGTAAATGAACACGTACTAATTTTTGTTCTTGTTTAGTTGTAAAATAATCTTACATTAATCAGAGGTGATACTCTAATTCATTTTTTGTTCTGCTTTCTTGGCGTAAACTTCAAAGTCACTTCTAAATAATATGTTTAAGAATTATATTGTCTGAGACAGACTTACACACACACACACATGTATAGAGAGATAGGATTATATATGTATATATACGCTTACATACACGCATATACAACGTACATTCATATATATATATATATATTCAATATTTCTCATTTTGATAATCAGTGAATGGACTTCACTGAGTATACATATATACAATTACGAAGTCGAGGCAAATATCACCAGCTGACCGGTGTCTGCTACTCTAGGCCGATGAAGGACAACGATCCTGAAACACGGTATCCCTAGATGCAGTTCCGGCGGCCGGGGGTGTTTGCCTGCCCTTCGTATATGTATATAAGGACACAGGGAAAAAATGTGTCAAAGCTATCAGGAGGCGTTCGGTGCTTTCTAGGGCTATACAGCGGTGGTGTACCCCCTACTGTCACGTTCTTGTTAGATTGACAGTATGCAACCATTCTATCGCCCCACTACCGTAAATGTCTCTACGAGAGATTTAGAAATTCAATATTTCTTATATATATATTTAATAATAATAATAATAATAATAATAATAATATAATAATAATAATAATAATAACAAGAAGAAGAAGAAGAAGAAAAGAAGAAGAAGAAGAATAGGAAGAAGAAGAAGAAGAAGAAGAAGAAGAAGAAGAAGAAGAAGGAAGAAGAAGAAGAAGAAGAAGAAGAAGAAGAAAGAAGAAGAAAGAAGAGAAGAAGAGAAGAAGAAGAAGAAGAAGAAGAAGATGAATCAAATTATTGTATACAGTGCTCAGGTTCACCACAACTTGTCCAGAGTGCGTATAAAGCATATGCATTAATGTACAATTGTCTGGGAAGTGAACAATGTATGAGTCAGACACATGCTTACGTGTGTATGGAGAGGAGAATATCAGGTGTAGTGTTGGCGAATCTCAGGATGCATGGAAGTTTTAAAGGATGCAGTGCTCCGACAACTAACTACTGATGCCGGCAGTTTGTTCCATACTTCAGCAACACTAAGCGTGAATATATATATATATATATATATTATATATATATATTATTTAGAGATAGTAGTCCCCTTCATCCCATCATATACTCTAATTTAATACTTACTACTCATTTCCCAGCTATATGTGTTTCTTGAGGTTCTTTTACGTTTCCTTAAGCACGCAGCGTTTTACAGGAACCTTTCTTGAAATGTAACCCCAATCATCAGGCCTCTAAATAACTTTATCATAGTTCGATACCAAATACTATATTTCTTCATCGCGAATAATGTGAACCCCTGTGATGCTAGAATTTTTATTTCCTAATAACTTATATATATATATATATATATATATATATATATATATATATATATATTATATATATATATATATATACATATATACTTGTGCGTTTATGCATACACAGATATACGTTTACTCTGACACAGATATATGCAGGCAGACGCATGTACAATTAAGTATATATTTTTTAAACCATGTCCTCTTGTTTTTGTTGGGGGAGACCTTAATATAAAGCCCATTCTTCGGCAGAATACTTTTGAAAGCCTGTTATACTTTTTTTTTTATATTCACTGTTTTACCTATTTACAAAAGGTGAAAATTACTCTAGCATTGGCATTGTTTCCCCAGTGAATTTAACTTTTATCCTGAAATAAATTATCAGTTTGTGAAAAAATATATTTCAATATGAAAATGTACTTTATTTTTGTTATTGTGTGAAAACATTTAGCAAAACTTTAATATTAATTCCATTGTAGGAATTTAATTTCGTGTCATGTTATTCTGATAGTGTTTTTTTTTTCTTTTATATTCTGTTATCTAAAAATTGTAACATGAAAATTAAGTTGCTACAACAAAAGTAATTGTATTTCCTAGCTACGATACTTTTGAATTAAGTTTCATACAGATAAACGAATTATACTTAGAGAGGAGGCTTGAGTTTATATATGTATATATATATATATATATATATATATATATAATATACATATATATATGTATGTATGTATGTATATATAATTTGAATTACAAACGTGTAGCTTCTTTCTATAGGTCATCTTATGTGTGCATAGTTATCAGTAGCACCTATTTTTTAAATTAGATATAACAAATATATCTTCTTTTCATTTGACTGTTACTGCTGGCAAATAAAAGGACTTTGACAATTATTACATAGTTTGTTCTTTTACAAAGAGAGTAAATAAGTGAATAATATTGTTTCATTGCGATACAGCTGTATATCACCAAAAGAAAGACAGAAGCAAAACAACTTTAATAGAATACGTATGAATATTTACATCTCTCTATATCTATGCCTGCGTGTGTGTATGTTTCTATGTATCTATCTGACTATCTATCAATCTATCTCTCTCTATATATATATATATATTCACGTGCATGTGTGTGCGTTTGAATGCGTTTGTTTCTGTGAATGTATGTATGTATTGCCAAAATAGATGATATTTTAGTTCTCCCGATTTTTTCTAAAGCAGCTTGATGTATTGGTGAGCAGCCTACGGAGCCAGAGATTATGAAGATTACATTTCGAGTTCCCCGTGTCATGAAAATCCTGGCAGGGTATCGAAATGCCAACGTCATGACTTATGCTCAATACTCAGTGAATATTGTAAACGTTTGTAAAAGTTTGTAAGACGTGACATGGACAGCTGCTACGGGGACAACGAAGCTGTTTCCAATAGGGTGGACTCGGTAGGCATTCTGTTTTCTCCCGCAAACAGAAATTCGTCTCCAAGTCTTTGAACAGGACCTTAGGCTCAGTTTACAATGCCGTATGAAGATGCCGACGTGTATAGTCAATCCCTGCCTGGAGAGATTTCTTATACAAGTGGCATCAGGATTCAGCATCTTACCATTCTTCTGTAAACAGTTGAACTCGTTGTTGAAGAATGTCTACGGTTGCATCAAACCAAATTTGCAGCCTTCCAATTCCCTTGATTGTAATTCCAAAGCTTATTATGTTTGGGGTGTGTTTGGGAAAGATTTCAACCGCTTTGCCTACAACACAGAGGCTGGGATGATGGCCAGAATCTAGTGACCAGAAGGATGTGGTCCCAGTGGTATAGGGTGGGACACTTGCGCTAGGTTTTAGAGGCGTTTTGAAACCAAGCTGGAAGCTGAGTGTCATCGTTCAGACATAATCTAGTTGCTATATTCTGATTTTAAGAAAATGATTTCGCGCTTTCTCCGTGCCCGCATATACGTATATGTGCACAAGCACACACTCACACATGCAAACAGAAAAGCATACACACACACACACACACACACTGACGTCCACAGCCTTATACTCATACATAAATATATTTATACTTATATATCTGTATTTTTCTATCTATTTATCCATATATATATATATATCTTTGTATCTATGTATGTGTATATCTATCTCGCTATCAATTTATCTGTCTGTTTATCTATCTCTCTCTCTCTCCATCTCTCTTTATGTATATGTGTGTTTCTGTGTGTTAATATATACCTGTGTGCACGTGCGCATTTTTGTATTAGTGACTTTTGAACCCAGCTCTTGATAAACAGGCACTTCCGCATGGTTTGCAGCAGAAGTTTCCCCATTAACCACACTGGCCTTTCGGTATGTATCCTGTTACCGTATACATACATATATACATACATACAATAATACAAACATATACATATATTTATATACAAACACTCATTCACACACACATATCACGTTCAAAGCACCGGTTCTCGTCCGAACACCGAAGTTAAGCAACATCGAGCCTAGTTAGTACTTAGATAGGTGACCGCTTGGGAAACCTAGGTGCTGTAAGCATAAATTTATTACACGGCGGTACATCAGCATGGCCACAGCTCTGAGCTGAAACCAAAAAAAAATATACATATATACGTACATATATACATATATACGCGCAGGAGTGGCTGTGTGGTAAGTAGCTTGCTAACCAACCACATGGTTCCGGGTTCAGTCCCACTGCGTGGCATCTTGGGCAAGTGTCTTCTGCTATAGCTCCGGGCCGACCAATGCCTTGTGAGTGGATTTGGTAGACGGAAACTGAAAGAAGCCCGTCGTATATATGTATATATATATATATGTGTGTGTCTGTGTTTGTCCTCCTAGCATTGGTTGACAACCGATGCTGGTGTGTTTACGTCCCCGTTACCTAGCGGTTCGGCAAAAGAGACCGATAGAATAAGTACTGGGCTTACAAAAGAATAAGTCCCGGGGTCGAGTTGCTCGATTAAATGCGGTGCTCCAGCATGGCCGCAGTCAAATGACTGAAACAAGTAAAAGAGTAAAAGAGTATATATATCTGACAGAAAGTAAAGTAACTTTAATACGTCGATTTCGTTCAACTTTTAATTGTGTCATATTTGAGTTTTTCTACGGTTCCCGGTTCCTGTGCTCTATCACTTACTAACTAACATATAACCATTGCAGCCGTATGGCATACCCCGTTGGTTAAACTTCTCAAACGAACCAGATATAATAATCTTAGCAGACATCATAAGAAAATGAATGAATGAGAGAAAGAGAGAGAAAGCGAGTCTTAGAGAGAGTGAGGTAGAAAAAGAAAAAGACTATGAATGAGAGAGATAAGTTCACAGGGAAACCTCCGATGGCAAAGAGAAAGCAGATGTCATTTAAATCCCCATTTACTTGGTTTCAGCTTTGATGCCCTCAGAACTCGTCCGTTTATTCGTGTATCTCTTACACGAACTAATGTTTAGCATCTTGACTTTCAACCCACTTTGGAGTGATTCGTAATTACTTCTTGAGAGTCTTGGTCTTTTATTTTACTTTAGGCAGTCTATTAGAGCGACCCCAGTTCGCAACTGGTACTTATTTATCGACCGCGAAAGAACGAAAGGAAAAAATTGACCACTGCGGAGTTTGAACTCAAAACGTAAAGAGAAGACGAAATATCTCTAAGCATTTCGCCCGGCATGCTAACGTTCCTTGTTTATTTATTGCCCAGAAAGGGCTAAACATAGAGGCGACAAACAAGGACACACAAAGGGATTAAGTCAATTACATCAACCCCAGTGCGTAACTGGTACTAAATTTATCGACCCCGAAAATATGAAAGGCAGAATCGACCTTGGCCGAATTTGAATTCAGAACGTAAAGACAGACGAAATACCTATTTCTTTACTATCCACAAGGGGCTAAACACTGAGGGGACAAACAAGAACACACAAACGGATTAATTCGATTACATCAACACCAGTGCGTAACTGGTACTTATTTAATCGACCCCGAAATGATGACAGGCAAAGTCGACCTCGGCGGAATTTGAACTCAGAACCTAGCGGCAGACGAAATACCTATTTCTTTACTACCCACAAGTGGCTAAACACAGAGAGGACAAACAAGAACACATAAACGGACTAAGTCGATTATATCGACCCCAGTGCGTAACTGGTACTTATTTAATCGACCCCGAAAGTATGAAAGGCAAAGTCGACCTAGGCGGAATTTGAACTCAGAACGTAACGGCAGACGAAATACGGCTACGCACTTCGCCCGACGTGCTAACGTTTCTGCCAGCTTATTCTCTGCCATACATAAAAGTGCTGCACACAAATATTTAAAGCATATCTCGTGCTTCTGTGATATATCAACGATTTGCCATGGTTGACATATTGATAGCAATGTATTTTAATAACTAGCACAGCAAATAATATATAAGTTTTCCATGTTAATACCGTAAGCGCATTTAATAAATTATAATTAATAAATGTACGGTAGAAGTCGTCATATTATTATGTGAGATATATCAGATATCAGATATTGGTTATCTGTACGCATCTGGAAACCATAATTCATATTCAATATAGATGTTGGTTTTCTAATGAAATCATTTTACAAAGTGATTTTAATGTGTTAATAACACTGTAACATTTATTGCTCCTACTTTTACACACAGACAACACACATACGTTTATGCTTATATACATATCTACAGCCATATACAGATATACATTCACACACACACATAAATATATACACATTCAAAATATATATATATGCATATGAATACTCACGTGCATGCACACACACAGGCACACACATATGCGTACTCTGGTATAATCCGATCCAGGCATCCGATGTTTCTTCGAAGAACGCCAAATAGTTCCAGGCAATATTGGACAGGTGTTTGCCGAAATCCCGAAATCCCACAAATACCGTTCCGTATTTAACAGGAGTAGCTTGAAGGTGTCTTACGTAACCTCATCCAACTTGGAGCGGCATTTGCATAGAATCAAAAACAGGAAACTAAACAAGGCCTCCAACAATACACCGAGGTCACTCTCAACTAATGATCCAGTAGACAATGCCTAGACGACTATCCCCAGGGAGGGACATGTACAGGAACACATAGCACGGAGTAATCCGGAAATAATAACAACCAGTTCCTAAGTAGCCCCGGGAGCCCGCGTAACAACAACATAGTGTACACGAAGCGATAAGTAACGAGATCTGCATGACCATTTGTTTATAGCCGCCGGTCACAAACAACAGGCAGTTATAAGTGCTAGTGTAGGGTCAAATCAAGTTGCCCACTCGGTAATGTCTGCACGGCTCGCAACTTCGTATATAAATGCACAGTGCACACAGGAGAAGGACTATATGTGTACATAGGTACCACTGACGATTCACTCAAGAATAAATACCGCAAACACATCTCAAGCTTTGAAAAATAACTAAAGCCATACAACATCACAGGCAGATTTTCTGAAAAATGTCTGAAGAAAATATCTACACAGTGTGCGGTGAATAAACTGTCGTCTAAATTATACAAAAATGAAAATAAGGTTGACATTTCAATTTAACAGATATATTTACCAAAATTACGTAAAAATATCTTGAAATACTAAAGAGTAAATCTTTTAAATAAAATCGCTGTTGGCTTCAACCACGGTATTCACAAGAGTTCTAAATCTCCCACAAATCATCTGGACGGTCTTCTTGTTTAAGTTGGTAAATGCTGCCATAATCCTTGCCTTCAGTTTATATTTGGTGTTGCAAGGAGTTTTGTTGCTTTCTCGCTCAACTGCGACCCATACATATTAACCAAGGCGGTTGCAGTCTGGGGAATTAGGTGGCCAGATGTTGGTGATGATGTGATCACAGCTATGACTGTGGCATGTTGCAGAGTCCTGTTGCCAGACATTGGGGTCTTCCGGCAGCCACCCGCTTGACCCAGCTCAGCAGTATCTCCTCCAGGCAGACCTCCGCGTTGTCTGAGGCCGTGTGAGAAGATAAATAATAGCATAATGTCGACATCACTAGTGATCACTCCAGACACCATGATGTTGACTGGATGTTTGATATTTATCACTCTCGGTACATGTCTTCAGATTGCACTGTTCCCAGATTGGCACCAAAATGCTCTGAAATGTTCGTATTGCAGATTCCGGCGCGAAAGCCAAGCAGTACAGCAATAAATTTTAGGCAGAGTGAATTGCCTAATAGTGCTGTTTTTTTCTCATAGACTGTGCCCAACTGGCCCTGCTACACTGTGTAGTCAACAAACTAAAAAACAAACAATCCACATGCTCACAATAAAAATATACTATAGCAACAATTTATCCATCGCAGGCAGTATATCCGCGGTCGAGTCGATATTAGTAAAGTGAAAAAGTTGGATAAGTGGATTCCACATGAACTAAATGAGAATCAGAAAAAGCAAGTTTTGGAGTCCTTCGTTATGCTACTTTCTTGTCACAGAAATGAATCCTTTGTCAATCGAACTGTAACATGTGATGAGCAATTGATCCAATACAACAACCGCAAACGTTCAGCACAATGGATGGACAAAGACGAACAATTACAAGACAGTCTAAAAAGCAAAATTCATCGAAAGAACTGATGGTGTGTATTTGGTGGTCTGGCGCAGGTGTGATCCTTTTTGATTTCATTAAACGTGGTTCATCAATCACGGCCGACGTGTATTGCAGTCAACTGGACCAAATGATGCAGAAACATACAGAAAACAATAGCCTAGATTAACCAACAGAGCCACTTCTTATTTATTGCAAGACATATTTCGCCAAACATATTTCAAAAATGACGTTGGCAAAACAACAGGATTTGGAGTTCAAGTTGGAAGTTCTCCATCGTCCACTGTATAAACCTGATCTCCCCCCATTCACTACCGCTTCTTCCAGAATTTGGGTAAGTTTTTGAATGGAAAAATAATTAATGCTGAGAATGCTGTGAAACAGGTCTTCCAAGATTTTATTGAATTTAGTTTGCCAGGCTATTACAATTCTGGGCTGGACATGCTGCCGCGGAAATGGCACAAGTGTATTGACAATATGGGTGCACATTTTGATGAATAAAACTATTCCTTGTATTATAAAACACAAGCAAACGTTTTTCTTTTCTATAAATTTCATACTTCAAGACCTAATATATGTGCGTGTGTTTGTGTATATCTGCGTTTGTGTATGTGTGTGTATGTGTATATTAGACGCACTCAAACACACACACAACATATATATACATACATAGACACGCTAGTATATATTTATTTATATATCAGTAAGCGTATGTGAGAGAGTGGAGTGGGTAAATGTGCGTGTGTGCGTGAACAACATTCCATGATAACGACTTTAGAATTGAGTTATAATAATCATATACGCGCAAGGTATTTTTTTCTCGCTGTGCAGATTGTTTACCAAGAACACCATTAACGATTCTAGTAAGTTTATAAATCACAATGTCAATAATATCTAGGGTCAGAGTTTAGAAGACTCAGAGACGTATTGATTTCAACAATTTGGATTCCATCGAAATATCTACATTTCAAATTTATAAAGGACCTGCACTTGACATATCACGCAAAACGATATATAACAATATTTGTTTATCGTTCGACAAATATCATTTAATGATATCCCATTCACCAGGAATAAGAGCCATGTATTAGATTTCTTGGTATATATATGCTATTAATAGTTAATAGATAGTTAGAAAATATTGTTTGATAAACACTAATTAGTAGAGTGTATTTGACAAAACTGAATTAATTAACATTATAAAAAACTAAAGTTCGAATGTTAAACTTTGTATATATTTGTCTCATTAGCATTATTTTGCTATCACTGTTTTATAATTTTATTTATGATAATATTGTTATTAATGTATTGAGTACACAGAGGTCGAAAAATTAAGTACCAGTTGCGTACTGGGGTCGATCAAATCGACTGGCCGCCTCCCCCAATGTTTCGGGCATTGTGTCTAGAGTAGAAAAGAATATAATGTTTATACTCAGGCGGCGCACAGCAGGATCGTTACCACGCAGGGGAAAATGCTTGGAGACATTACGTCTGTCTTTACATTCTGAGTTCATATTCCACCGAGGTTGACTGTGCCTTTAATCTCTTCGGGATCGATAAAATAGGTACCAACCGAACACTGGAGTCGGCGTAATCGACATACCCCCATGAATCTGTCTGAAATGTAATATAATATAGGTCAGTTTCAAAATGTTGATGTCCAGTTGACAAAAGCAAAGTTTTGGAGGGTTCCACTGTCTGAAAAGTCTGAGTACGACGTTTTACTATTATATGTGAACATTTCAGGAAATGATGTAGTATTAAATCAAAGCACAATTTTAGGGTAGAAAGTAAAAATCTTATCCTCTCACCTGGATTACGAATATTATTTTGTACTGCATCCTTTAGTATGAAATATCATATCACGGCTTTGTTGGTAAAGATCTTTCTTGCTAAATAGCTAGTCGTAAAATCTCAAGAAGAGATCAGAGCAGTAACTATACTAACAAGTAAGTCATTCGCCACATGAAAGTAGCTGTTCCATGGTGCTATTAGTTTAACCCCAGTCAGGTTGTCCACCAGCTGGTTATCGGTGCGACGTTCCACCCTTTATATACAATATGCATTGCTAGCAGGGGAAGCAACGCCCAACCATCATCTAGCAGATACAGAATCCCGAGACTTACTCAGTTTTGGGTTGCTTGGCTCAACGTCAGTGGCGAGCACCTGGCCACTGAATGGATAGCCAGGATATATTGATTGAGTTGTTAAATACGTAGATACATACATACATAGTTACATACATACTTACATACATACATACATATCATTGACACTCTTTCCGATATGATATTGGTTACGATTTTGAGAATGGTATTTTAATCTTCCAAATATTTGCCGAGAATTTCAAAGAAGAATGAATTTTGAATTACCACGAAGTTGACTTGCTTCTAAATTATATTCATATTATTACTACTTCTACTAGCAATAATAATAATAATAATAATAATAATAATAATAATAATAATAATAAAAATAATAATAATAATAATAACAACAACAACAACAACAACAACAACAATCATAGTCGGTGATTATGACTTAATGTCATGTAGAATGATGTAAATATATTTTAAATGGTTTTGTATGAAGACACACTTATACAAACGATTCAATTTTTAAATATAATGATTGTTTTTTATTAAAATTAAAAATGCGTTTATTTTTCAATAAAATGCATACACATATATATATATATATATATGTATATATATATATATATATATATATGCATTTTATTTATTTTATATATATATATATATATAGGATCAGATATTTCAAATTTTCACATCATAGTCAATTCCATGTGAGTTTACAATTTGAGGCGATTAAATTTGAAAACGTACTTAATCATTTACTGATTGAGGAATAAAAAAAAATCTGCTGTCCAATTATAATGATGGAACATTTTATAACTGAATGACTAATTAAATCATGACACTGCTAATCACAACTTTTCTTTCATTAAATTCTCCTGTAACCTCTTTCTAGAAAAGGATATTGTCATTAATATTACGGAATAGAAGTTAGATGAATAAACGATATTTAATATAGTCTTTCATTTCCCAAGAAAATCCGACAGGAATACTTGAAGGATTAACTGAAAATCTCAGTAGAAAAAAATTCTAAAAATTACTTCAAAAATTAAGTGAAATTATTATATATTTTAATTTTCTTTTATTCAATGTTTTTAGAAAATAAATGTTTTCGGTTGAAGAAGGATTTTCTTTGATAAGAGATTAAAGGAATTTTGAATAAAATAAAGGCGTATATATAAACATCCGTTAATCCTCATCAGAGGAGAATGTAATTTTTTTGGCATAATCTCAAACCTACAATCACAAACACTCCTCCATACTCACGAAAAACTACACACTCACACAATCATACAACCACATTCTCACACACGTACACACGTATATATAAATGCTTGTATGCGCGTCTGCGTGTACGAATATGTGTGTATACACTTATCTACACACACGCAAACACAAATGTGTATAAAGATATATAAATGGATAGATCAACACATATATAACCACATACACACATAAAATATTGATACACACAAATAACCGTTGTATATGAAAGTAAACATTATCAAATACTAACACTTTAAGCAATATGAGTCCATGTTTGCATATAATAGTGGATTCGCACAAAAATATTTATATGTGTGTACGTGCGTGCGTGTCTATGTTCGTAACATATATATATATATATATATATATATATATATATATATATATATATATATATATAAGAGAGAGAGAGGGAGAGAGAGAGAGAGATGCATGTTTGTGCATAAATATATTTGTATCTATATATGTATATAGTTAAGTACATAAATGTGAAACAAGGTGGGAAAAATTAGTACTCGAATACTACAGGTAGAGTAATATGCTTTATTAATGAAGCTGCAAAGACATTAAAAGAAACTGTTACTCAGTGTTTCACGTTCCTGTTCGTCCGACAGTTTTGCTTGAGAAACAAATCAGTCCGTCGAACGGGAACGTGAAAGTCTGGGTAACAGTTTTTGTGATGACTTTACAGATGGAAGATTTAACCGATATGTGTGTGTGTGTGTGTGTGTGTGTGTGTGTGTTGTGTGTGTGTGTGTGCGTGTGTGTGCGTGTTTGATTGTGTGTGGTGTCAATATCATCACAACCGTATGTTTATTATCTTGCAACCGACATATGCAATTTTCTGTCAATTCTGAATTTGTAAAGCCGTTTTATCTAAAAAAAAAAGAAGATATAGTTATATGTAACAATTAAGGATTAAACGGTTACAATTTGGGTGATGCAATTATGTGTGCGTTTAGTAACAGTATTGTTGATATTATGTAACACTTAACATGTCTACGCGGTATAACGAATAGACAAAATTGTGACCTCTGACTCTCTCCCGCTTTATTTTAGGTTAGACACATTATACATACGTTATACATAATTTCGGGTACTATTTACCAATGTGCAATCAGAGAAATTTTGTAAATGTTATATGTTTCCATAGTCTGAGAAGACAAAGTTTTTCTTAGACAAATAATCTATGCAAACTCCAGTATTAGAACATGAACTGGTAATATAGGAGAATAAGACCAATTGATAAAATGACTTAAGAGGTAGATCTGAATACCAATCGATAGCTCGTACATGCGTACGTTTCACCAGCTGATCTTCCTTTGATATTCCCGCGAATGAAGTTGCGAGGCGTACGAGAGATTCTATATCTGCTCCTAACTATACAGGCGAATAAATCGTTGATACAATTATGAAACATATGACCAACTTATATTTACTCGCGAGTGATAGCTGGGTATACACGAGAAGAATGAATGGATGTATGAAGTAAGGCATTCTATGAAGAGGTTTACATTTATAAGAGCGGCACCGGCTTTTCAATTAATTGATTTTGCGCAAATACGAGAGAATTCTTTCCATACACATTTTGACCAACGTTAATTTTCACCTAATTAAACATATTCAGTCCTAGAAATTTTATGTGGTATTTTAAATATTTAATTTGTTTATTCAAAACACTGCAGCTTAATTTTCTCCTTACTATATGAACTTCACTAAAATTGGTAAGTTTATTTCATAATTGAGTTATGAATTTGGTGTAAAGTGTACCTATCAGCTATATTTTTTCAAATGTTCAACCTATAGAATTTCTCCAAGCCGTGCGGGAAAAAAAATCTACATTAGGCGTTCGAAAGACATAACGAATTATTGGCTATTTTCTGGAAGATATTTACATCGTTTCCCCTTAAGATACACATCCGTACGCTTACAGCCTACTTATAATCATATATTCGTGCATACATAAACATATACTGATATACATACCTATATACATATATGACGACCGTTCATCACATAAATTACATTTACTAGACATAAGTCAGTCTAAATCTTTGTGACAAGTCACGTGCTCAAGATGTCACGTAGTTGAATCTAACATCGTTACATGTGATGTTACATGTGATGTACTTAAACAGACTGCCATATTGCTGTCTCTATTGATTATATATAAAAATTTTCCTACTTGCAAATATGCAATGAGCGCCTTGTTTGAAGGAAACTTTTTTGTTTTATTCCAATAAATAATCTCACAAACGTTAATAGATATTGACACACGTTATATTTAACACCATTGAGGAAGTATATAATATATATATATATATCTGTGAACGCATGCAACATGCATTCAGGATTCACCACTTAATAGAATTACCACACTTTTACTCTATTAGTGAGAATTATAAACAGCAAGCATAAAAGGTGTCATTTTCATGATGAGAAACTGATAGCTTTGTTCTCTAGCAATTTCTGTTCCTATATTTTTACGCTTAGACCGGGTCAAAGTAAGATGTTTTGTGAGACTTTACTTTCAGGCGTAGAATGAGATCAACTTTTAGTTCTAAGGTTGCCATTGTCACTTTGTATTTGACATCTACATTTCCTTATAATTGAGAAGTTTCGACCGCAATTACCTAGGTGCTAGAGTGGAGTATCTTTCTAAATTATATCAAATATTCCATTAAAATGAGATCAGATGCATA
>NC_043001.1:7081973-7101973 GCF_006345805.1 Octopus sinensis | reverse complement strand
TGATGTAATCGACTCACCTGCTCTCTTAAAGAATCAATAAGAGGACAGGTGATTTTAACGAGGTAATCAGTTTTGAAGTTTGGTTAATTAGATTTTCTGCAAAGATGACTGTCGTTCGAGTATCAACGTTTGACTTATTTCCCTCCCTATCTACGATATATTTTACAAATATTAATACGATGCAAGAGTTAAATGTTTCCAAGAAAAATATAGCAATCTGAAAAACCGTTTGTTATAAATTTCGCGAAATAGCTAGCAGCTAAAAACGTAATGAACGTGGGATTGTGTAAATATTTGCTTTAGTTTACACTTATGATGAAATATTTCGTTGAATAACTTGTCTTAAATCTATGATTATTATTGCATACAATAACATCATTTAATATTTGTATCACAGTAACTCTTTAGCCAGCTGCCAAATTCTGTGAAGTGTAGTTTATTGTAACATGGTCTTCGCTCTTCATTGGAATTGAAACAAATAGAAAATTTAGGAGATTTATTTAGTATCATAATACTCCATCTGAAGAATATGATTTATGATGTCATGAATGAAATTTCTCTTTTAACAAAGCCAATGTTTTAATATACTATTGCGAAGCCTCTCCATCATATAATATTAGATACGATGTCTTCTAAAATAACAATATTTAACAACGTACGAAAGTGATACAGTCTAATATAACACTTGATATATACACACGTATCTATCTATCTATCTATCTATCTATCTATCTATCTATCTATCTATCTATCTATCTATCTATCTATCTATCTATCTATCTATCTGTCTGTCTGTCTGTCTGTCTATATATATATATACTTTATTTTAAGCAGCAGAAAATTCAACAAAATCTGTTACTCTGAGTTTCTCGTTGCCGTTCATCAGACAGTTTTTGCTAGAATGGAACTGATATATCAATTCAATCTATACTCTTACAAACGCTACACCTTTAAAAAGAAATGGACTTGTTTGATTGGCCCTTTAGAAAAAACGGTCAATCTTCGAGCGATAAACAAAAAGGTCAAAAATATATGTATATATATATAAAAAACTTATAAAAATTATAAAATCCGAGGAAAAAACCTATTGACGTTAATGAAGACAGTGCAAATTAATGCATAGAAATTAAACCTGTTATAAATACTGCAATACATATTTATATTAAAATCTACATATATATCAACATACACAAAAGGATGCGCGTAAACGCCATTCATACATATACAGACGTATGAATATAAGTCTAAATATACACATAAAAGCATGTGTACATATATTCACGCAAACCGTCTCGCACGCAAGCTAAAATTCATCTATGTAGCAATTCTCATATACTGAGCAAGGAGGGGGAACGAAAG
Organism: Octopus sinensis; assembly: GCF_006345805.1. Lineage (NCBI taxonomy): Eukaryota > Metazoa > Mollusca > Cephalopoda > Octopoda > Octopodidae > Octopus > Octopus sinensis. The sequence goes on along the minus strand of NC_043001.1, from coordinate 7,100,614 downwards.
AAAGGGAAAGAGAGAAAAAGGAACGAAGGAGGGGTGGGGAAAAAACGAAATAAGAAAAAAAAATGTATGACAAGCAGTGTAAACGATGTTATTGGCATCTATAGAGACCAGTATACTACACAAGTTTGAATGGATACATATACATACCGTCGTGTATAGGTGTGCTTAAGCACAAACATACTTTCACTTACACATACACAGATACGCATGCTTACAAATACTAGCTTTGCTATACACATACTTATATAAACATTCTAATTTTGACAACATTGCTTTTTTTTAAAAAAACATTGCTTTTAAAATGGTGCATTAATAAAAATATATACGAAAGACATATAAAATAAAATATAACATCCTATTTTGGGTCATTTATAAATAATCAAGGTAATATAAATAATCAAGGTAATCCTATGCAATACAATAACATGAAAACAAAGTTTGTAGGTTTTTCCTAATATATATGTAGAAACATAAGACTTTGCTATACGGATTAAGATCCGCATAGCTTGGAAACAAAATCCATAATCTAAAAATAGAATTCCCATTTATAGATGCAGGTTTATATAGGGATGACGGCCTTATAGCCACGCATAATCTAAACGGCCATGAATCAGATAGACTTAGGAAGGACCTTATAGCTTTCTTTCAAAGAATGGGCTTACGGGTTACGATAGATGCTAACCTGAATAGTGTAGATTTTTTAGACGTAAATTTTAATGTAAGATCGGATAGATTTAAACCTTTCCGTAAGCCCAATGAAAAGCTATCGTATATTAGCAAAGATTCGAACCATCCACCAGTTATCCTTAGCAACTTAGTCAGCAATGTAGGTAGAAGAATATCTTCAATTTCTTCGGACGAGGCAGCATTCCATAATGCTGCACCTTATTACGATAGCGCATTAAAGAATAGTGGATTTCGGAGAAGATCCAGTTCAACCAGCTTAATGCTGATAATAATGCTGCACGAAGAACTAGGACCAGGAAAGTTTTGTGGTTCAACCCGGCTTTCAATTTGGCCGTAAAGAAATATAGGTAAGGAATTTTTGAGATTAGTCCTAAGCATTTTAAGCAGGGTCATAAATTCTACAGAATATTTATAGAAGAACCCTGAAGGTTAGCTATTCTTGTTGCAGAAATTTCGCCTCTTACATTAGCCCAATAATAGGAAGCTAATTGAGGTTAGACATGGTGCCGAGCCCATTAAGAAATGTAATTTCAAAAACGAAAGCTCCTGTCCGTTAGAAGGGAAATGTCTAGGAAAGGAGTAGTTTATAGAGCCAAGGTGCAAGTGGAAGGCTCATCGGAATACAAGACATACACAGGGGCTTCAGAAAATTCATTTAAAACAAGATTTTATTCTCATAAAAATTCATTTTAATACCCAGAGAATAGGAAGAAAACCAGCCTAGCAAAATATGTCTGGGAACTAAAAGAAAAGGAAGCCCCACCTTTCAACGTGACATGGAGCATTCTGGACAGGGCGGCACCATACAGGCATGGAGCTTACAAAAATAATTTCAAGTGCAGACTTAGTCTATTAGAAAAAATGTACATCTTATTCAAAGACAATAATTCTTTGAATCAAAGAAGTGAGTTAATGAACTTATGTAGGCACGCGGCTAAATTTAAAATGTCGAATATAAATATACCATATGGATAGAGTTTATATTTTGTATTTTTGATTTTTGATTTTGATTTTGACTCTTGGGCGCTACGATGGATTTTGTTTCCAAGCTATGCGGATCTTAATCCGTATAGCAAAGTCTTATGTTTCTACATATATATTAGGAAAAACCTAAAAACTTTGTTTTCATGTTATTGTATTGCATAGGATTACTTGATTATTTATATTACCTTGATTATTTATAAATGACCCAAAATAGGATGTTATATTTTTTTTATATGTCTTTCGTATATATTTATATTAATGCACCCATTTTAAAAGCAATGTTTTTTAAAAAAAAGCAATGTTGTCAAAATTAGAATGTTTATATAAGTATGTGTATAGCAAAGCATATGTATTTGTAAGCATGCGTATCTGTGTATGTGTAAGTGAAAGTATGTTTGTGCTTAAGCACACATATACACGACGGTATGTATATGTATCCATTCAAACTTGTGTATGTATACTGGTCTCTATAGATGCCAATAACATCGTTACACTGCTTGTATACATACATTTTTTTTCTTATTTTTTTTCTTATTTCGTTTTTTACCCACCCCTCCTTCGTTCCTTTTTCTCTCTTTCCCTTCTTTCGTTCCCCCTCCTTGCTCAGTATATGAGAATTGCTACATAGATGAATTTTAGCTTGCGTGCGAGACGGTTTGCGTGAATATATGTACACATGCTTTTATGTGTATATTTAGACTTATATTCATACGTCTGTATATGTATGAATGGCGTTTACGCGCATCCTTTTGTGTTGTTTATATATATATGTAGATTTTAATATAAATATGTATTGCAGTATTATAACAGGTTTAATTTCTATGCATTAATTTGCACTGTCTTCATTAACGTCAATAGGTTTTTTCCTCGGATTTTATAATTTTTATAAGTTTTTTATATATATATACATATATTTTTGACCTTTTTGTTTATCGCTCGAAGATTGACCGTTTTTTCTAAAGGCCAATCAAACAAGTCCATTTCTTTTTAAAGGTGTAGCGTTTGTAAGGAGTATAGATTGAATTGATATATCAGTTCCATCTAGCAAAAACTGTCTGATGAACGGCAACGAGAAACTCAGAGTAACAGATTTTGTTGAATTTTCTGCTGCTTAAAATAAAGCATATTACTCTACCACTGGTATTTTGTACTCTTTTTTCCACCTTGTTTCACATTTATGTGTTTACCTCCGGTATTATATATATATATACACAATAAACATCTGTCCGTCTGTCCATATTATATATTATATATATATATTATATATATAGATATATAGATATATATATATTTATATATATATGCCTGTATATGTATGCGTATAACTGTGTGTGTGCATGCATGTGTGTGTATGTGTTTTGAGCATGACAATATACTGTATCCGGTGTTGAGACTTCGCGTAGGGAATTCTGGAGATATGTGGAGCGCGGAATCTCCCATAATTACCTGTATACACAGGTTACTTCTGACCCCGAACTCTAGTGCTTGCCAGGGTACAACCTCTGAGGTTTATGCATTAAAGTAGGCTTTCCAAACGATTTAGAAACAAATCGCTTGTAAATCTGGTGTTGGTAATTAAAATTTCTCCCCTCGAGAAATGAAATTATCATTTTCGCGTCTGCTCTCGATAGCTGAGTTGTTTGAGGCAAAATAACATTTTTCTCGTATTTATGATCGAAACGCTTTATGTTCTCGGTAAAGAAATGCTACGGCTGAATACGTGTGAACACTCAAACGACAGAGACATATTTGTAAGTTACTCCGAAACAGGTTTCTATTATCTACACAAAAGGATAAGAACAAAGGTCAAAACATTTATTGATATCACAAAATAGACTGGAATATAAACGAATCATATCTAGCAGTTCAGTTCTATATTCAAGAGATGACGAATTATGTACCCAATTTACATTCTACATATTTGACAGATATTTGTCCTCATCTTGTTTAACACATTTCGGCGGATATACCCTCAAGTGCTTATCAGGTGTCTTGGGGAAATTTTGAAGCTGGTTTCTCATTCGATGTTGTTGTTGTTGTTGTTATTATTGTTGTTGTTATTATTACTATTATTATTATCATTATTACTATTTTTATTATTATTATTATTATTATTATTATTATTATTATTATTATTATTCAGATCACTGATTGAAATCGAAATTAGAATCTTGGGGTTAGAAGCCCACGCTATTAACCACTATGACATATGCCCGTGAGCATAATAATAAAAATAATAATAATAATAATAATAATAATAATAATAATAATAATAATAATGATAAAATAATAATAATAATAATGATGACAATAATAATAATAATAATAATAATAATAATAATAATAAGAATAATAATAATAATAATAATAATGACAGTAACCTCGAAACATAACTTAGGAATGAGAACCCAGGTTCGAAATTTCCCCAAGACACCCGATGAGGGCTGAAGGGTATATCAGCCGAAAAAAATTAGGACAAATATCTGTCAAATGTAAATAATGTAAATAATCTTAAACAGTTGTTGGTAAAACATTTTTCATGTCCATAGCAAGACTGGGAATTTAAACAATAAACAGACACCGTAAAAACAATCCGTATATAAAATATAAACAATAAACTTAGAGTAGATAACACGTAGTAAGAATATGTTTGAAGTAAAAACATATCGGAATACAAGACTATTTGTGGAAACGAATTACATCTTTATATATAAAAGTAAGGTTGTGTGTCTGTCTACTCCGATTTAGATTCCTAACTACTCCCACATTTTGCGGTGCAGTTTAACCAAAACCGGGTATCTTATAGGCGTGATTCATATCGAGCCCTTCTCGGTATTAGCGCGCGTCTACGATGAGTCTGCGATTTTAAAAATAATTTGCCATCATTTTTTTCCATTTTAATGCATATTTTTTTTAATATAAGGGAAGTAACTCTCTAAAAATGTCTACGATGAGTCAACGATTTAAAAAAAAATTACCATCATATTTTTTCCAATTTTAATGCATTTTTTTGCTATTTTTTGGCTATAACTCTCTAAAAATGCTTTATAGTTATTTCCCTTACAAACCCGAGCAACGCCGGGTGATACCGCTAGTCTAGAATGAAATATGTTAATCCACAAATGTAGTGCGCGTGTCACATTTGCGCTGGACGTATAATAAACATATGTCCACTCCCGGAATATTAAAGGTTCGAGTTACATAGAGCACCATTGATTGACCTACTGAGGAAGCACATGATAAATATTCTTTAATCATTTTTTCTTTCTTTATATATGGCCCCTGAAGTATTATTACAACTGCTATCAGTCAGTCTTGAACTAATCGAAGCAAATCGATATCGAGCATTCAACTCAGGATGAATATGGAGAACTAATATATAACGTGTGTGTTTGTATATATTCATACATACTTATATATACTTATATACATTCAAATACATATAAGTGTGCTTGTGTGCGCTTGTGTGTATGAGTGCGTGTGTGTGTATATATATGTATATGCATGCGCATGTATATATATGTGTATATATATATATAATATATATATATATACATATATGCACGAATACATCGTATATGCACAAACACACACACACTCACACCCATACATATACACGCACCTATACATACACAAATATATATATACGTATATACATAAACATGCAAACACACACACATATGAATGTATGTATATATATATGCCTATGCATGTGCATATATATATGTATGTCTGTGTATATGTATATGTATGTGTATAAATATATAGTATATATATGTGTGTGTATATGTATATATATATATACATATACATATATATATATATATATATATATATATATATATTATATCCATATACATATATATGTATATATATATATATATATATATATATATATATATATATATATATATGAATAAAATAAATATACACATATACACATATGGGCGTATTGACATCGTCCATCGTTCGGAATGTCATGGATTGCTGAATCGAGAGTGTAGGTCGTGTACATGTCGGAATTCAACAACAGAAGAAAGTAGACCGTGCTGTTGACTTGAGGCCCCAAACGAATGATCAAAGACGATCCAACAGAAGCAAATCTGTTTCGTTGCGTGTGCTCATGATACTAGACGTTTTCTATGTGTATCCTACATCAGCTCGCAGCTAATTTTCTTCTCGTGTGCAGATTATCCAATACTGTTCTAATTCGCTTACTTCTATAAATGTTTAACTCTTATACCAATCGCGAATTCAGCACTATATGCATAGTCAATAAGCACTACTGTATATTTCTTAGAAGATTATTCATACGAAATAAATTTTATGTTGTTTAGTTTGCTCTCTTAATTAAAATGCTTGCAGAATGCATACAAAATTATATATATATACATATATATATATATATATCATTCTTTTATTCTTTTACTTCTTTCAGTCATTCACGACGGCCATACCGAAGCAACGCCCTGTTAGTCGAAGGAATCGACTTACTCTTTGTAACGCTTCTACTTGTCCGATCAGTTCATTTAGCCGAAGCGGTAAGTTACGGGAACGTAAACACACCAATATCGGTTTTCAAGCAATGGTTGGCGGGAAACAAACACAGATACAAAGACTCACACTCACACCCACGCACACACACACATACACACACACGCACACACACACACATAGGTGAAGTAGAAAGCACTTGCTGAAGGTGCAATGAAGTTGGACTCAACTCAGAACGATGTGTTTGTGAAGCAACCACATTTTTTTTTCTGATTTATTTCTCAATACTACAGTACACCATGAAACGAGAAATATTTCTGTCCCACTTCTGAAATTTAGTTACTGAAATGACCTCAGTACCTCAGAATATCTCGTAGAGCAGATGTTTTGTGTTTTAGGATTTCGGCCGATTTCCTCTAAATTTTCAGAAGTATGTTCACCTTGGGAAACGTTACTTTTGCACATCCTCTCCTTCATTTAATATTTATAACTATTTCAATGACTTAAATTCAGTTTTATATCAGTAACAGCTTTTTAATATATGATTTTTTCTAGTTATGTAATAATTTGTAAGCAATATTCCTGGCTGAAAGTATTAAAGGAAATTACAAACACATTCCGGTTTAATGGCAGTATCATTTCGCTAAACTGGTTGTCTTTGTGTGGTACAAACGTCACTGTGTACCCCAACTGAAGTCAGGACCAGATCCTGTAATATCTTACATTCTAATGACTCACAGCTCTTCAAATATCTGCAAAAAAATAGAGAGAAACGTACACAATATGATGACTTGAAAATGTAATATTCTGGAGTTCAAACGAAAACAATCAGTGGTACTCCAACATGACAGCTGTCGCATGGATGACATGCATAAAAGAAAACATTACACACACACACACTCATATACATGTACATATACATATACAAATACATATATATATATACTCTTACTCTTTTTTACTCTTTTACTTGTTTCAGCCATTTGACTGCGGCCATGCTGGAGCACCGCCTTTAGTCGAGCAAAACGACCCCGGGACTTATTCTTTGTAAGCCCAGTACTTATTCTATCGATCTCTTTTTTGCCGAACCGCTAAGTAACGGGGACGTAAACACACCAGCATCGGTTGTCAAGCAATGCTAGGGGGACAAACACAGACATACAAACACACACACATATATATATACATATATACGACAGGCTTCTTTCAGTTCTACCAAATCCACTCACAAGGCATTGGTCGGCCCGGGGCTATAGCAGAAGACACTCGCCCAAGATGCCACGCAGTGGGACTGAACCCGGAACCATGTGGTTGGTTAGCAAGCTACTTACCACACAGCCACTCCATATGCATACATATATATGTATGCATATAAATATACACACACACACATACGCACACACACACATATATATATATTTATATATATATATATATATATATTATATATATATATATATATATATATATATATATATAATATATATATATATATATATATATATATATATATATATATATAATATATATATGTATATACATATACACTTCCTGTGCGTTAAACTAATACATCTGTGTGCTGATCATTCTCTTCCGACTGAATCTACGCTTGCGTAGTGGATTTTGAAAAAAAAAACATTATAACACATAGAGATGGGACACGTACAATCGGTTTCATAATTATTCGATAGTCTTGGACGGCTCGGTTACTGAAGAGGATTTGCTTGGTAAATTGAATTATTTTATTTTATTTACTAAAAAAATCCGAAACCTATAAGTATAACTGTTAAAACGAAGTAATAGCTTTATTTTTCATTCCCTTTGAAATTGCTTAAATTTTTCTGTAGTCTTCAGACCTATTGACTGTCTCCTATCCTAGAGTGTAGAACTTGCCTGTTATTGGTAATTTCTTTTTGTTTTAAATGTACACTAATATATATATATATATATATTATATATATATATATATATATATATATAATATATATATATATATATAATATATATATATATATATACACACACATATGTACAGTGAAACTTGACTATAGCATCAGTTATTATTAACTGCATTTCCAGTAAATATTGGTGCATTTTTGCACCACTATCTGACGTATATATATATATGTATATATATTTAGATGTACAAATTCAGTGCTCTATATTCCAACCGACGCTATTGCCTAGATTTTCTGTTGCTTGCTACGACATACTTTACTCCAAGCAACACAATAGGGAAAAATTAAGATTTTATTTATTCGCTCATTCTATTGAAGAAATTGATTTAACTAATGGCTCTTATGATATTTTGAATAATAAATGTCTAAAAAAATCTGATTGGAATTGATATACTTGTCATAAGTCTTTTCATTTTAAATTCTTCAATTTCCAAGATTTCTTTAAATATATATCTCCATTAGTCATTAGATTAGTGCCATGGAATTTACAGCCATTCAAAATCTAATGGCCTCGATTCCTTTGATGTTCATATTTTTAATGTATGTGGACGAAGTTACACAAAATTATTCCGACAGTATGAATAAAGTTTGCGTGCTTGTCTTGTAGAAAGACACGAAATTATCATATCAAAATTGGAAGATGATTTTGTTTACGAAAGCATTCTTAGTTGAAAAGGCGCAGATGACGGTCTCGTACAGAAAGTTTCAAAAGTGAAAGGCAGAAAACACTTCTTACAAGTATATGTAATATGCGAAATTTAAAATAGTATCAATGGACACGATGCAAAATTTCTGTAAAGGTAGTTATAATCGTGGGTTGTGTCTGTATTGACAATATATCAGATATATTTTCATACACAGTTTCAGACAAAATATTTCCAAAACATTTTCACATTCGGAAAAGATTCAACTTAACTAGAATGAAACAACAAGCTTGGCTCTACATCGTTGCTAACCCTCAGAAAACATTCTACTGTCTTGAAAGGAAATGGTGTACCTGTACCAATTAATAAATAATAATCCCAAAGGATCCGCGCTTCTTAGAATTCTTCATCCGAAAAACTGCTCTCTGAAGACTGCATTTAACCTGTAAGCACTGGCTTAGCTTTGAATTTGTTTCTGAATGGAAAAGTATTGGCTCGAAATCCGTGTGTTTTTTACTATAAACATGATATTCGATTCAGCTGGCAAATAGAGTTGAGTGGCAAGCTTTGTGACAACCAGTGTCACACGGATTCTCCCTAAGAACTAAGTTAAGAGTAAGCAGTCCTGTAGAGTGCTCAGCTGCTTGTACGTTAAGTTTACGAGCCGGCTATTCCGTTGATCGCACTAATTTGATCCCTGGACATCGTAACCGACGGAATGCCATTTCTTTATAACATGAAAATCATTTACTACATACAGCAAAAACCGGGAGCTTTCTTTGGTTTTGGAAAATCGGTAAATCTGTACCCCAACATCTGGTGTCATATTCCAATATGTAAATTTTCGATCATGTATATTACATATCATGTATTGTCATATCACACTAAATAAACTTTGCAGAAATTCAAACGCAAGCCATACACAACTTTACGGACGATTTATAAATATTCAAAGTTGCAGATAAAAATGAACGTATTTAACTTTGAATATTTTCAATGCAACATTGTAGCAAATGGTTTAAGTTTGCATTATGTTGCAGAAAATTGATTATTTCTGCCCCATCATACGATAAAAAATAGAGAGTTTTGGTGAGCTTATTATACCTGATATCGAACATATAATACTCTAAGTAAAAAAAAAAATGGCCATTGCACTGGAACTTTTAAATGGTAAATATTCGTTTTACTATACTTGAAAGAAGTCATTATATTTATAAACTGGTTTAATGCATCTAAGAGCAGAGTAAACAGAAAAAAAAGAAAAATCCCAGCTAAGTTAAAGATAAAAACACACAAAAACGGTCAATAATATCAACGGATCTAATTTTGACTTTCTAACCATATGCCATACTGCGGTGGAGAGATCTAAAAATATCACTAATAAACTGTTATGCATTTCATAAATTGGAAAACTTTACACTGAATTGGTGAAATCAAACCTTATGATTATGTTTATATTTAATCTTGTTTTTTTCCCATTAATAATTGATGTGGTATTTCTAATTTTGACTTTTCAAAAATACAAAATCAATATTAGAAAAGAAAATTATTATCAACTGTGTAAGTAAAATTATTCAAAAGCAAAACAGTTTTATACGAAAATGATTTCAAATAAGAATTAAATATAAGTTGCATAAAAACTGAACATACAGACAGGCACGTACATAGAAATATTGTATATATTACACGTATTTATGCATCAGTTTGTGTGTATATATATATATATATGGGGGTGCATGTGTGTATGTATTATGTATGTATGAAAGTATATGTGTATATGCGCACACTCGTGCACATTTACACACGCACTCACACATACGCACACACACATATATACATATACATTTATATATATATATATATATATTATATATATATTATATATATATATATATGTATATATATATATATATATATATATATATATATATATATATATATATATATATACATACATATATATATACATATATATGTACATATAATATATATATATATATATATATATATATGTATGTATATGTGTGTATGTATATGGAGAGAGAGAGAGAGAATGAGTAAGTAAGATACAAGTATGTAGATTTGTTTGTGGGTGTGTGTGTGCTTGTAAACACTATATCTACTGATAACATCTGCAAATTTTGTTAGACACATATATTCATACATATACATAACTATACACATAAATACATATGTCCGTCCCTGTGGGTATCTATGAGTGTGTAGTTGTTTCGCGCATCTATGTCTCTTATGGCATCGTATTATATATGGAGACAATTCGCTTTTATTTTGCACTTTTCTGGTCATGTATACAGCATACTGTTCACTGTTGCAAATATTCATTTCTTACCTGGTGTATATTAGGAATTTTTTATTGATATTAATATCTATCCCAAATTCTTGACACAGGGCCAGACATTTCGGGTAAGTCGATTACACCGACCCCATTGCTGAAATCGTACTTATTTTATCAGCCCCGAAAGGATGTAAGGCAAAATCAGCCACGTAGAGTAATATTTTAATGAATATTACAACTACAAATACAAACATTACGTTGAAAATGTCTTGAAGATTTTATTTATGTCTACAACGAAGTGTGCAAATATTTCCTTTCCGACTCTTACGTAGATGATCCATATGTTGGTACCGAGTTACTAACGATTTCAAACGCAGTGAGTGTTTCCACACATTTTTCTCTCTATTACTTGAATTAATCACATGTTCATTATTAATGTCAGCGGCGAGGAGCTGGCAGAAACATTAGCACGCCGGGCGAAATGCTCAGACGTATTTCGTCTTCCGTTACGTTCTGATTTCAAATTCCGCCGAGATCGACTTTGCCTTTCATCCTTTCGGGTTTGATAAATTAAGTACCAGTTACGCACTGGGATCGATGTAATCATCTCAATCCCTTTGTCTATCCTTGTTTGCCTTTGAACAACTTTTTTATTGCAGTTTTAATTTCCTTGTCACTGGAATAATTTAGTGCCTTAAAACTATCATCTCTTTGGCCCCATTAAAGAGGGTTTGAGAGGCATATCCTTCCTCGTCTCTTTCACGTTTTGAGTTGAAATTCCACTGCGGTTGATTTTTGCCTGTCATCTATTCGTAGCTGATAAAACAAGTACAGGTCGATGTAACTGATTTACCGAAATCTACCGATATTGCTGGTTTTGTGCCAAAATTTGAAAATAATATTGCAAATATGAAGTTCACATGACCACATGCATCTCTGTTGCATGTAAATACTTAATCCTTGTAATAAAAACCCACCATTCGTTCTGTGATTCAGATTTCTTAAATTAAAACGTTCCATAAAAATATCTGGATAATATATTTTTAAAACATTCGCTTCATAATTACAAAGTATTTCCATGAATTTTTCATTATTTTCACAACTAAATAAAAGAAAATCTTTAAATTTCAAAGGAAATGTGGTAAGAAAATACTTAAAATATAGGGTCCCACCTTATCTAAGTTGCTTGTTTGATGTATATGCATCCTCCCTATAACAAAGTTCATTGCTCAAACATAACCCTTGCTCATCTAAACTAATCGACAGCAAATGCTAATTTTCTAACATAATTGAGAAAAATATCTCACGATGGAGTAAAGATTCCACTTCTGGAACAGAGATGTTATTAAATACACATGATATCCGACATCATGAACATAGACAATTCGCTTAAATGGTAGCAATTAAGATTGGTGATTGGGGAATAATTGGAGCGTAGGCTCTTTCTCTCTCTCCTCCGGCATACTTATAGTGAAGATGTGACATTGTCACACCCGTTAAAGAGTCGGACAGAATACTTCACGTTATGTCTTCTGATATGCAGCATTCTAAGTCCAACTCCAAATATGGCTTGCTTGGCCAGTAAACTTAACAGGTCACACCGTTTAAAACCACCAGAAAGCATCTTGGACGCTTTTAGATATATCCTCTCTGTTGTAACCATTAGAAATGGCTTTTAGTATACAAACATCATTATACAAACATCAGTCTCAGAAATCAGGTAAGATCTCAAAAAAGAATAAAAGAGAACACCAGTGACATCTCTGGAACACCTCGATGTTAGATGTTAAGTACCACTATCTGTTAATACATACATCATTTATTATTCCACATATGAGTTACACATTCTATCATCCTATTCCACACACCAAAAAATTTGATATTTACCGTCGTTCTTGTCCACAGTTGTAACAAAGAGCAATTGCATTTCGACAGATATTTAATGAGATTTAGACTCGTGTTCGAATCAATATGCTAAAAAGACGGACAGGGGAAGGCAGTTGATATGTTTATTCCTCCTTGAGCTATGCTTGGCTCATCAGGTTTTCCGGTTTCCTTAGCTTAGAGGTTTCCCACCTGGACGGGACGCCAGTCCGTCGCAGGTGAGCTGCAATATGCAAGAGGAAAGAGAGAAAAAGTTGTGGCAAAAGACTTAGCAGAAGTTCGCCATTAACTTCTGCCGGGGCCGCGTGGAGCTTAGGTGTTTCGCTCATAAACACACACATCGCCCGGTTTGAGGTTCCGGGTTCAGTCCCACTGCGTGGCATCTAAGGCAAGTGTCTTCTGCTATAGCCCCGGGTCGACCAATGCCTTGTGAGTGGATTTGGTAGACGGAAACTGAAAGAAGCCTGTCGTATATATATATATATATATATATGTGTGTGTGTGTATGTGTGTCTGTGTTTGTTCCCCTAGCATTGGTTGACAATCTATGCTGGTGTGCTTACGTCCCCGTCACTTAGCGGTTCGTCAAAAAGAGACCGATAGAATAAGTACTGGGCTTACAAAAAGAATAAGTCCCGGGGTCGAGTTGCTCGACTAAAGGCGGTGTTCCAGCATGGTCGCAGTCAAATGACTGAAACGAGTAAAAGAGTAAAATACTAAAAAGAGTAATATATATATATATATATATATATGAATATATATATAAAATAATATGTTACATTACTCGATAGTCAAGATAAAACTCTGAGTTTCAGATGCCGAAGCGAGAATCCACAACGTCATCTCTTCGGTTATCTGGCTATTTGAAAACGCTATGAAAAAATACCGTTATACAAAGGGAAATTACTGTGTTATAACTCTGCTTGCCTGCGTACTTATACATCGCTATGTAAACGTTCACATCTTCACTCGCATTTTTCGCCATAAAAAAATTATATAAAAATACATAAAAAATATATAGAAATATATAAAAAATATATGATAGAAGGTATGATGAGGTAGAAAAACCTCCTTGGGACATAACATAGAAAGCATGTTCTATCTGTTTTCATATATACATAGGTTACCAGTTGAAATGATATTGATAGAATTTGAATTCGCAAGAAACTCATTTCACTATATTTTGTCGTAGAGAAAATTTCTCGCTGCAGACAAAAGGATCTGAACGCACTCAATCAGCGCCACCAGATAGTGCACATTGATTGGGATGTAATAAAAGAAATCTATTTCAAGTCAGTCTGTCGTCTATCCTACTTCTAATGTCGATATTACAGGAGAGATAACTACTCGGTAACATATGCGTGCAGGAGCTTGCAAAGCAGCCTTTTCGAACTGAGCTAAAATGTTGGCATCTACAGGTCTTCCTCGAGAAGGATTCTTCATGACAAAATATTGTGAATGACTGGTAGATGGATAGATAGACAGATAGACAGGCAGACATACGGACAGACAAATATATATATATATATATATATAACGTGAAGCTTTACGAAAATAAACAAAAGGCGAAGGCAGGTGGAGTACAAACAAACAAATGTATTAGTATGGCGCTCAGGAATAGAAATAGAACAAGTCTTTTACGTTTCGAGCCTACGCTCTTCAACAGAAAGATACACAGAAAAGAAACACGGAGAGAGAGAAAAAATGCGTGCAGGTGCTAACGATTCAACATGGCGGTCTGATTTCAGCCAGAAGTCAGAGATCACACGCAAGAGGGATAGTAGTGGAGATAACAGGGTCAAATTACCTCGCCCAACATAAGGGTGGCGTGTTATATATATATATATATAACGTGAAGCTTTACGAAAATAAACAAAAGGCGAAGGCAGGTGGAGTACAAACAACAAATGTATAGTATGGCGCTCAGGAATAGAAATAGAACAAGTCTTTTACGTTTCGAGCCTACGCTCTTCAACAGAAAGATACACAGAAAAGAAACACGGAGAGGAGAGAGAAAAAATGCGTGCAGGTGCTAACGATTCAACATGGCGGTCTGATTTCAGCCAGAAGTCAGAGATCAGACGCAAGAGGGATAGTAGTGGAGATAACAGGGTCAAATGACCTCGCCCCAACATAAGGGTGCGTGTTATATATATATATATATATATATATATACAATAAATTCAGGGTGAATACTTGATAAATGTATATGCCAGCTAGTAGCATAGGTGAGAGGATATATGTATCAAATAAAATAAAATGTAAAACAGGACTCAAAAGATGTCGCGGTACACATGTTTCGAGCTTTAGAAAACAACTTATTCTTACATCAAGGCATAATCGACATAACAGATAGTTTAAAAACCCTCTTCAGCCGCATGCGATTACTACACCAAAGACTTGAATCACATTATGAAAGGTTTGAGAAAGAACATTTGGTATTATTTATAATGGTAGGTAAACCGAGTATCACTGGGAAAGTATGTTTTTAAATCTTCATAATCAAATAGGCGTACAGGGTATTATTAGACTCCAAAAAATCGCCCATACCGTTTTCTCACTCAATATATATTGAGTGAGAAAACGGTATGGACGGTATCGAAGATTTACAAACATACTTTCCCAGTGATAATCGGTTTACCTACCATTATAATAATACCAAATGTTCTTTCTCAAACCTTCATAATGTGATACAATTCTTTGGTGTAGCAATTGCATGCGGCTGAGGAGGGCTTTTAAACTATCTGTTATGTCGATTATGCATTGATGTAAGTATAAGTTGTTTATGAAGCTCGAAACATGTACCGCGACATCCTCTGTGTCCTGGTTTCTTTTTTTTTCATTTGATATATATATATATATATATATATATATATATATATATATATATATATATATATACACATATGTATATATACATATATGGATGGAGCGAGAGGGGGGAGATGGATAGATACTTTAAACTTTTATCCTTTACTTGATTCAGTCATCAGACTGCAGCCATGTTGGAGCAGATATTTCGTAGTGGAATGAATCTTCTGTGTAAGTATTGCTTTTTTGAATCGTGGTAGTTATTTAATCGGACTTTATCGTCGAAACGCTAAGTTATGGATATTAAAAAAAACAGCCCCGCTTGTCAAGTAGCGGTGGGCAACACGAAGACACACAAAGATATATTTGCGGCGTGGTACTTTCTGTTTCCGAATTACAGATCTACTCACAAGGATTTGTTCCGTGTGACGTTCCATTAGAAATAAAGTGACCATACAATGCGACTGATTACCGGCAACATGTAGTTGGAAGCAGAGAGCCATATGTCTCAGTGAGCACGATGGTCTTCCATGAAGCAGTTACCTTCTACTAATTTTCTACGTAAGGCATTTATTGGTCTAGTTCTCTAGTAGAAGTCACCTATCCAAGTTGCCGTGTCGTGTAACTTAACACAAAATGTAGTTTGCAACGTGAGCTTTTTACCCAGACAAATATATCAACGCTGATTAACTATTCACATAAAATAAAATAGAATAAACTCAATTATCGGTGTCTTCATATTTATAGAGAAATTTTATTTATACAAAACTTCTAACTAGGTTTCCTGAACTCGAAAGGAAAATATGCTGATAGCGTTATGTCGAGACGTCTACAGAGAACAATGTTAGAAACATGCCTATGACGTAGATTTTAAAAAATTTCTGCGACCACACGCACACACACACATATTTGTCTATGTGTGTGGGTATATATATATATATATATATATATGTATGTACGTCTGTATATATGTATGTGTGTATGTAAGTTGTTGACTTTAATTTACACTGGCAGAGACGCCTACAATCTTCAACTTCCTCTAACAGTATTAAATCATCAAATCTCACACTGCTTAATGCGATAGTAATTTATTAATAGAACTATCTACAAACAATGTGCTATTTATGCAAATTGGATTCTACGATTTATTGAAGCTCATAAACCCAGCGGCTATCAAAGCGGACTCCATTTCTTCAGTTTTACATGGTTACACAGTTTTCAGATAGATTCTATATAGAATTCCAAAACTTTCAGATTGATTCTTGTGCAATATCTACAAACACATTGTATACAATAAAGTTATTTAAAATTTATTTCCCTATAAATTACGGTTTTGTGTATGTATCCACCGTTGCATAATCATTTGAATTATTCTTAAATACCTATACAGCCGTATAACAAAATGCTTCCGTACATGCATAAATTTTATATATAATATATATATATATATATATATATATATATATGAAAAAACAAAGTAAAAAAAAATAGAAAATGCTAAAATAATTTTATAGTGAACATTTCAGTACCGGTTCGGTCATTTTGAGACCTTTTCAACTGTAACGATTAAATAATTAAATTTAGAAAATTAGAAGAAAAGTTATTTTAAAAGAATATTTCTATAGTAGTGTTCAGATTTAAGTGGCATTCTGCCTTTCTCTGACTCCCTTGTTTGCACTTGTGTGTTCGAGGTAGTTGTGAGTTCTTGGTAGGGTAGTAGAGGAAAGGCTGGTGAGGAAATGGGGGTGGGAGAATCTGGGAGTGCCCTGATGGTCGTATTTTGAATGGTCAGTGGCGGCTGGCAGGAGAATATTTATATTGACAGGCTTGTTTATAGAATTAGCGTAGGTGTTATACTAAAAAACGTTAGTGACAAACTTAAGGGGTAGGGGGGGAGAAGAAGAAGAAGAAGAAGAAGAAGAAGGAGAAGGAGAAGGAGAAGATGACGATGATGGTGATGGTGGTGATGATTATGACGACGATGATGATGATAACGATGATGATGAAGAAGAAGAAGAAGAAGAAGAAGAAGAAGGAGGAGAAGGGAAGAAGATGGTGGTGATGATGGTGGCGATGATGATGATGCCGATGATGATGATAACGATGATGATGAAGAAAGAAGAGAAGAAGAAGAAGAAAGAAGAGAAACAGAGAAGGGAGAATATGAATGGGTGTAAATATAGCGGAAGGGGCTGATTAGTAATGGATTCTATGGAGTGTAGTATTTGTATGTGTATATATTTTTTGTTTCTTTATTCTAAAGTTGAGGTATATTAATTGTTTGTCGTAGACCCGTAAGAAAGTGGCTTGTATTTTGTAATAAAGAGATTTCTTTACTTATTCGTTGTCTCGAGGTTGTATCGTCCCTAAATTGGTAGAGGGGGAAAAATTCTGAAGTTTGGTGTTTTTTTGTTGGCGCAAGTATCTATGTGTTGGCTAAAAGCTATTTTTCTGTTTTGGGGATTTTTATCTGGGATCTGTGCAGGGCCATTCGTTTACGCAAACCATTTTTGTTTGGCCTATGTACTGCTCTTGACACCCGGAGCAGGTTAGTGAGTATATTAGGTTCTCCGAAGCACATGTGAAGTTGCTTTCACTGTTAAAACGTTGTCCCTGTTTGAAGGAGAACTCAGAACCCTCGATTAGATAGTCGCATATCCCGCAATTGGGTCTTCCACATTTTTTACTGTCGGCTTCTGTGTTGAAGAGTGGTTCGGGCTTGTGTATGGAGACTTTTCATGGATCTAGGCTGTCTTTGCTTTTTCGGTCATTTTGAGACCTTTTCAACGTAACGATTAAATAATTAAATTTACAAAAATTAGAAGAAAAGTTTTTTAAAAGAATATTTCTATAGTAGTGTTCAGATTAAGTGGCATTCTGCTT
>NC_043001.1:7071973-7076973 GCF_006345805.1 Octopus sinensis | reverse complement strand
TGGCGTCAGAATCTGCATTGGTATAGAAACACTTGTAACGAATTAAAAAAAAGATGAGTTAAACGATTTCTTTGTCTTCTTACACAAAACGCAAATCACTCAAAACGACACATCCACTGTGTTACTTGTACACATACACTCAGGTGAATGCGTTTGCATACAACACACACACACACACACACATGATAACCGTACACTTTTAACCGTCGAAAGTCAAACTAATCGAACCCAAGACTTACATTTTGAAGCTTGGTATTTATTCCATGGGCCACATTTGCCGAACCGCTAAGTTACGTGGACCTAAACACTCCAACAACTTGTTAAGTGGTAATGTGGGGGAGAAGCAGTGAGACAAAAAAATCATACGCATAGGTATATATACACATGCACATACACCCACCCGCACTCACATGTATATATCAATATATCTGTATATGTATTTAAGTATACACACACACACGCACGCACACACACATACACACACACACACACACACACACACACACATATATATATATATATATATATATACGCATACACACACTGACACGAGGTATTGTGGAAGACGCCATGCAGTGGGACTGAACCCGGAACCAAGCGATTATTAGGAAGTTAGCTTTTTACCACACAGCCATGCCTATCGTGACGAATGAAGACTTTCAACTCTACTACGTTGACAATTTCAAACAGATGATTCTATTTCAATGGTAAATGGTACTTTAATAAATAGGGAAGAGACCCCCAGCCTTTGGACATGAAAGACCATGAAATTGCACCTTCGAAGGCACAGTTCCAGCAATGTTATTTTTCTAGAAGACCAGCAGTCGCCCACGCATGCCACCATCCCCACTCCATGCTACCGATGTTATCCAAGTGAAATGCAAAGACCGATAGAGCTTGGCACTAGTAACACAACGCGCAACTCAGCCCGGGAATCGAACTCACTACCCCATGATTGTGAACTCAACGAACTAACTACTTAGCCATTTTAATATACATAGCAGAGTGTCTGAATTAAGAAGCTAATTTGTCTGCTGTGAGAAATATATAATATCTAAATAAGTTATAATGGTGAATTTCAGAAGAAAGTATGCAGTACTAATTTTCCACGGAATCCAATATTTAAATTGAATTCTTTCTCTTAACAGAATCATTGTTTGTAACTTAAGTGGAACAAGCTAATAGTATTGTTTATTTCCCTTGAACATGGTTTATAGTATATCTTCCAAATGGAAGCACTCCGTCGGTTACGACGATGAGGGTTCCGGTTGATCCGAATCAACAGAACAGCCTGCTCGTGAAATTAACGTGTAAGTGGCTGAACACTCCACAGACACGTGTACCCTTAATGTAGTTCTCGGGGATATTCAGCGTGACACAGAGAGTGAAAAGGCCGGTCCTTTGAAATACAGGTACAACAGAAACAGGAAGTAAGAGTGAGAGAAAGTTGTGGTGAAAGAGTACAGCAGGGATCACCACCATCCCCTGCCGAAGCCTCGTGGAACTTTAGGTGTTTTCGCTCAATAAACACTCACAACGCCCGGTCTGGGAATCGAAACCGCGATCCTACGACCGCGAGTCCGCTGCCCTAACCACTGAGCCATTGCGCCTCCACTTATCTTCCAAATATAAGTTTTGAGCTCAATGCCGACGAGGATGTCTTTTCGTTTTCAATATTTTCGATATAATCTGATTCACCCCTCCACTGAAATTCCAGGATTTGTGTCTATGAGGTCAAATCAAATGGTAACTGGCTGTTGCTATACAAAGAAAAATACAACAAATAACAATTCAACATTTCACTTCTTTTGAGGACACACCCGTTAGCCAGGAACATACGTTCCACCAGGAACCATTTTGTTTTATTCTAGAGCAAGCAGCTCTCTCATTGCGTTCTTTTGGATTTCTTTGCCGTTTGAAAATTTTGCTCTTTTCAAGTGGAATATAATATTTGGAAATATACTTGGCCTAATAACACTAAAGCCGTGTCATTTACGACGCTTTCGCCCCCACGCATGCACAGAAATATGATCAAACACACACGCACACATATTTCCACCTCCCTGGTCATTGATGTCAACTTTGTTATGCGGAGAGATGACCAATCTCCATCCACTTTAATTCCATGAGGTTCTATAAACAACAGAATCAATCAAGGACGTTGTAATTTAATGTGCATACGTGACAGAATTCACGCTCAATTTGTGCGGGGCTACACTCTACATATTTTAAGCCTGTTACCATAGAAACAATCCCTATATTTGTTGATTATTCCTCGTATAGAAGAAATATATATATATGGATATTTAGTGTTAGGCGATTTCTTCCGTCCTAGTTTTTTTAAATTATCGTATTAGATTTTGTCCTCGGGTTGATAAAGACCATATTTCAAAACCATGGTCAAATAAATCAGCTTATAGAGGAAAGGAACAGATACGGCAAACACCACTGCTTCGCTCTCTTTCTCCTTCTTAACATCAAGCTGCATAGAGACGATTTTGTATTTTCGTTTTCTTTTAGCCAAAAAGACCAGCTATTTTTTGAGTGAACTGCATAAATCAAGATCTTAGAATAAATACATGAGGGGTATTTTTTTTATCCATTCCAAATCAGTGGAAGGCTAAGTGGTACTGAGCGGGATTTGTACCAACAGATATAAAAGAATTACCGTGAACATTTTATTTCGCCACTCTTTAGAGATTTTGCAATCCACTGTAGTCTTCTATTAATTACTGGATATCAAAAACTATACAGTATATGCAATGTGTAATTCATAATTAAGACTGGTATATGGACTTAGTGGAGGTGCGTGGCTTAGTGGTTAGGGTGTCAGCACCGTGATCGTAAGATTGTGGTTTCGATTCCTGGACCGGGCGATGCATTGTGTTCTTGAGCAAAACACTTCATTTCACGATGCTTCAGTTCACTCAGCTGGCAAAAATTAGTAACGCTGTGATGGATTGGCGTCCCGTTCATCTGGGGAACACATACGCCGTTGAAACCGGGCCCATGAGCATGGCAAGGCTTTAAAAGGGCGCATTTATCTATTATTATATGGACTTATCATTATGAAACAAAACCAGCAATGTTAAGGCATGGAATAAATCGATTACATTGACATTAGTGCCACAACAGGTAATTATCTGATGGACGCCCGAAAAATGAACACAAGTGGGCAACGGAAGGATTTGAACACAGAACTATAAGACTAACGATATGGCGCCCCAAAACATTTTATCCGGTGCAATAACATTTCTGCTATTTCTCCGCTTAAATATTAAAAATTTCAACGTCTGGATTTCGAGGTTGACCAGAAAATTGTGGAATAAGACGAGGACTTTAAGAATGTTTTAACTTTAAGACAATAAACACAATCGAAAACCTCAGGAATTACTATACATACAGTCATATATATACATAACATATATATATATATATATATATATCTATTATATATATATATATATATATATATTGTGACATATATAATATATATATATATATAGATGTATATATATATATAAATATATATTATATATATATATATATATATATAAAAATGCGCGTGTGAGTTTGGTATGCATATATATATCTCTTCTACTCTTTTACTTGTTTCAGTCATTTGACTGCGGCTATGCTGGAGCACCGCCTTTAATCGAGCAAATCGACCCCGGGACTTTATCTTTGTAAGCCCAGTACTCATTCTATCGGTCTCTTTTGCCGAACAGCTAAGTGACGGGGACGTAACACACCAGCCATCGGTTGTCAAGCATTGCTAGGGGGACAAACCACAGACACACAACACACACACATACATATATCGTACATATATATACATATATACGACAGGCTTCTTTCAGTTCGTCTACCAAATCCACTCACAAGGCATTGGTCGGCCCCGGGCTATAGCAGAAGTCACTTGCCCAAGATGCTACGCAGTGGGACTGAACCAGGAATCATGCGGTTGGTAAACAAGCTACTTACCACACAGCCACTCCTGCGCCTATATATAGTGTGTGTATATATCAATATATATATATATAATAATAATATAATAATAGTAATAATAATTGTGTACAGTGCTCAGGTGCACTATACACACACACTCACACACACACAAACTATGTTTATGTGTATATGTGAGTGTGTCTGTGTGTGAGTGCGTGTGTGTGTGGCATATAAGAATGTGGTAGTTCGCCTGAATGGCCGCAGCCATTAGATGCGAAGCTAATAAAAGAGCATAAGCACACACACACGAGCTAGTATTCTAACACACATTCACAGTATATTTTTTATAAATAAGAGCGGGTATGTGCGGTCAGCTTGCACATCTATCATCTATCTATCTATCTTTCTATCTATTTATCTATCATCTATCTATCTATCTATCAATTGGATCTATCTATTTATCTGTCTGTCTATCTATCTATCTATCTATCTATCTATCTATCTATCTATCTATCTATCTATCTATCATCTATCTATCTGTCTGTCTATCTATCTATCTATCTATCTATCTATCTATCTATCTATCTATCTATCTATCTTTCTATCTATTTATCTATCTATCTTTCTATCTATATGTCTGTCTGTCTATCAATAACTCAATCAATCTATTTATCTATCTTTATGCATATATGTGTGTGTGTGTTCGTGCGTGTGTGTGTATGTGTGTATTTACATACTCTTAAATATATAAACAGGCACACACACACACACACACACACATACACAGGTGAGCGCAATGGCGTGTATTTGCTTGACAAATCATTTGCAGGCTAGCTCTCTCCATGGTCTGCCTCACGTATCCTTCTACATGCACAGTCACGTGGAAATGTTTTCGCACATAACACAGCATAATGCCTCAATGTTTAGCCTAAACCCTGCAAACTACATACAACATCAAATATTTGTTATTCACAACGTCAGGTAAAATGCTAATAAATCTATTACTGCTGGCTCCGTTCACATCAATCAGTTCTACTATTATACACACACAC
>NC_043001.1:7034605-7067105 GCF_006345805.1 Octopus sinensis | reverse complement strand
ATAAATAAATTGATTGATTGATTGATAGATACGTTCAGACATATATACATAATAACATAGATAGATAGATATATAGAAAAAGAGAGAGTGAGATAGACAGACAGGCAGATAGATAGGTAGATACATTCATACATACACACTTACATATATACATAATAACATATATATATATATATATGATGTATATATATATATATTATATATATATATATATATATATATATATATATATATATATATATAGAGAGAGAGAGAGAGAGAGAGATAGACAAGCAGACAGACAGATGGATAGATAGATGGATTGATAGATATGTACATACATATATACATAATAACACACATACACATATATAAATATATAGGGAGATAGATAGACAGATATACAGACAGACAGATAGACAGATAGCTAGCCAGCTAGCTAGATAGATAGATATATAAAGAGATAGAGATGGAATGTGAGAAAGATTCATAAACATAAGGAGAGTGACAAGAGAGAGTAGTGTAAACATGCATTGAACTACACGCAAACAAGCACGCACACACGCACACCTACACACACACTCATGCGCGCGAACGCACAAACACGCTTAAAACGCGCCTACCTCTGCGTGTGTACATAAGTGCGTTCTTGTGCGCGTGTTCGTGCGTTTAGGAAGATTTTGCTTCCTCGTATATGTATAGTCGTGTTTATGCACCAATGTCACTCTCTCTATATTCTTAAATAGCTTCACCTTTTCTTCACACAAGATCGATTGAATTGCGTTGGTATCGAAAAAAGTTGCCAAAGCACGACATATTGTTTACTGTTTGCAATATTTGTCTAGTTTAGGCGGCGAGCTGGCGGAATCGTTAACACGCCGGACCAAATGCTTAGCGGTATTTCGTCTGCTGTTACGTTGTGAGTTCAAATTCCGCCGAGGTAGACTTTTCCTTTCATCATTTCGGGGTCGATAAATTAAGTACCAGTTACGCACTGGTGTCCATGTAATCGACTTAAACCTTTCGTCTGTCCTTGTTTCTCCCTTCCGTGTTTAGCCCCTTGTGGGTAGTAAAGAAATAGGTATTTCGTTTGTCTATACGTTCTGAGTTCAAACGCCTGTCATCATTTCGGGATCGATAAATTAAGTACCAGTTGCGTACTGAGTTCGATCTAATCGACGGGCCCACCTCCCCCAAAATTTCTGGCCTTTTGCCTAGAGTAGAAATGACTATTTGTCTAGTTTATACTGTGAGCTGGTAGAAACGTTAGCACGCCGGGCGAAATGCGTAGCCGTATTTCGTCTGCCGTACGTTCTGAGTTCAAATTCTGCTGAGGTTGACTTTGCCTTTCATCATTTCGGGGTCGATTAAATAAGTACCATGCACTGGGTCCGATATAATCGACATAATCCGTTTGCCTGTACTTGTTTGTCCCTTCTGTGCTTTGCCCCTTGTGGGTAGTAAAGAAATAGGTATTTCGTTTGTCTATACGTTCTGAGTTCAAATGCCTGTCATCATTTCGGGATCGATAAATTAAGTACCAGTTGCGTACTGAGTTCGATCTAATCGACGGGCCCACCTCCCCCAAAATTTCTGGCCTTTTGCCTAGAGTAGAAATGACTATTTGTCTAGTTTATACTGTGAGCTGGTAGAAACGTTAGCACGCCGGGCGAAATGCGTAGCCGTATTTCGTCTGCCGTTACGTTCTGAGTTCAAATTCTGCCGAGGTTGACTTTGCCTTTCATCATTTCGGGGTCGATTAAATAAGTACCATGTACTGGGTCCGATATAATCGACATAATCCGTTTGCCTGTACTTGTTTGTCCCCTCTGTGCTTTGCCCCTAGTGGGTAGTAAAGAAATAGAAATAGGTATTTCATCCCTCTCCATATTCTGAGTTCAAATTCCGCCGATGTTGAGTTTGCCTTTCAACTTTTCGGAGTTGATGGATTAAGTACCAGTTGCGTACTGAAGTCGATCGAATCAACTGGCCCCCTCCCTAAAAATGTTGGGCCTTATGCCAAGAGTAGAAAATAATATTTGTCTAGTATTTGAAAGCGACAGGCTGGCAGAGAATCGTCTGTCTTTACATTCTGAGTTCAAATTCCGCTACTGTTGATATTGGCTTTCATCTTTGCCGCTTAATAGGTACAAGCTGAAGTCTGAGCTTAATGTAATCAACTTACCCCCTCCGTTTAAACTGCTGGCCTGTGCCACAGTTTTCGGTCTGAAGACAGCGTGCTGGCAGAATCGTTAAGACACTGGGTAAAAGGCTTAACGTTATTTCGTTCGTCTTTACGTTCTGAGTTCAAATTCAACCACAGTAGACTTAGCCTTTATTGTTTCTCCTTTTTTTTTTCCTGTCGTTAAAATAAGTACATGTTGAACACTGCTGTCGGTATTATCAACAAAAACCCCCACCAAAAAGCAGGCAATATATCAAAATTTGAAATAGTTTTATCGGTTCTTAGTTTGTTTTTACAATTCGATATATTCTGCATGCGTCAACCAATCTGGATCACAAGTGAAGAGCTTTGAAGTCAAAATCTGGTGCTTATTTCATTGAAGCATTAGATATATAGAACTCGAGATTAATTGATACTTGGTTAGTTAATGCATTCCTTAATTATTTAGTTAAATGATCAGAGAGAAACTCGTACTTAAATATTTACTTACTTAATTTTATTAGTTACTCCTTTCGTTTAGTAGTTAGAAAATTATCAGTCGACTTAATTAATCATCCACGTATTTACCTACTTACTCAAGAACTAACTTACGTCAGTTAGTACATTTATGTATATTATTTGCAGTAGCTAACTAAGTGACAAAGTAGCTAGGTACTTAGTTAGGCGTGGAGTGAAGAAGCTAGTTCGATAATTATTTACTTAACTAGCTAATAAACTATTTAGGTAGCTGATAATTATTTAGTTACTTTGATTATCAGTTACCTTGCTAACAGTACACTTCAACAGCTAGTTATTTAGGCCGTCTGTTAATTACTTAGCAATTAAGCTATTTAGATACATAGCTACATAATTATTCCGTTTGTTAGTCTGCTCTCGAGCTAACTACCTCATTAGCCATCTATCTGATTGGTTAAAATTAACCAGCTCGTTAGTTAATTAGTTACATCGTTATCTCAGTACTTAGCAAGATGTGGATCAAGTTTGTTAGATTGTTAAATAACTCGTAATCCACCTAGCTAAATTATCACTTAGCTAGGCAGCTAATAAACAATATGATCATTTATTTTATTAGTTATTTAGCTAAAGACTTAGTTAGATAATGAATTAGTAATTTATTTAGTTACTTAGCAAGCTAGTTAAAATATATATTTAGTTTTTTTAATTAATAAGCTATTGTTTTTACTAAGAGTGAGATAGTAAATTAGTTTGACTAATAGTTCATTAGTAGCTTTGTTTGTTAAAAGTTATTTAGTCTACATTATTTATATTCGACAGATATTTGTCCTCACCTTTTTTTTGTTCTTTACACAACGTTTCGGCTGATATAACCTCCAGCCTTCATCAGGTATCTTTGGGAAATTTAGAACCTGGGTTCTCATTCCTAAGGTATTTTTCGATGTTGTTGTTGTTGTTGTTCTGCTTCTTCTTATTACTATTATTAAGGTCACTGCCTGGAATCGAACTCAGAATCTTGGTTTAGTTGCCCGCGCTCTTAACCACTACGCCATAATCCCATTGGAATAATAATAATAATAATAATAATAATAATAATAATAATAATAATAAAATAAAAACAACAACAACAACAACATCGAAAAATATGAGAATAAGAACCCACGTTCGAAATTTCCCCCAAGACACCTGATGAAGGCTGGAGTGTATATCAGCCGAAACGTTGTGTTAGCAACAAACAAGGAGAGGACAAATATCAGTCAAATGTAAATAATGTATATAATTCCTCAACTCTTAAATATAGAGCTTAGTTATTTAGTCAGTTGGTAGTTATTTAGTCAGCCAAAAATCTACTTTGCTATTTGCGCATATATAATTCAGCGAATGAATTTATATATTTATTTATATAGTTCGTGATCAGAAGCAGCAATTTTTTTTTTCTTTTTCATTCCGTGCGCTAGTTAGTTTGGTAGTGAATAACTTAGTTTGTGTATTTGTGTGCTCGCTTGTTAACCAGCTTGTGAATAAATTAGCTATTAGGTAGATGACATAGATATGTCTCGACCAAAGATTGGCTCTGGACGTGAATAACTTCATACTACATGAGAGAATCTGTTATTCTAAAATCAAATTTTGTCGTATCATGACATATTGATGCAGATAGTTGACTTGGATATATCCAGTTACAAGTGGCTTATCTGCTATACCTTGAAGTAAATTGACCAGGTATTCTTTGACGGTGACAGGATGTATTCT
Organism: Octopus sinensis; assembly: GCF_006345805.1. Lineage (NCBI taxonomy): Eukaryota > Metazoa > Mollusca > Cephalopoda > Octopoda > Octopodidae > Octopus > Octopus sinensis. The sequence goes on along the minus strand of NC_043001.1, from coordinate 7,062,733 downwards.
TTTTTGTTCTCTTATGTGGTAAGTAGCTTGCTTACCAACCTCATGGTTTCAGGTTCCTCCCACTGCGTGGTACCTTTGGCAAGTGTCTTCTACTATAGCCTCAGGCCTACCAAAGACTTGTGAGTGGATTTGGTAGGCGGAAACTGAAAGAAGCCCGACGTATATATATATATATATATATATATAATATATATATATATATATATATATATATATATATATATATATATATATATATATATATACATATATATATATGTATGTATGTGTGTATATGTTTGTGTCTGTGTTTGTCCCCCCAACATCGCTTGGCAACCAATTGTGGTGTGTTTACGTCCCCGTCACTTAGTGGTTCGACATAAGAGACACAAGAGAATACGTACTAGGCTTACGTAGAATAGGTGCTGGGTTCCATTTACTCGCAGTCAAATGACTGAAACAAGTAAAAGTGTAGAAAAAATAAGAAGAGTCTGCTGAAGAATAGAAATTGTGAGGCTGTGAATTTGCGTGAATCATTGAGGAGGCCTGCCGAACGTAGCGGCAGCTTCGAATTGTGAATCTAATGTTAAGGTCATTTGGGCAATGCTAGTTCGCTAAATATCTTGCTAGCCCATTGACCTAGCAAGCTATATAGTTTTTTACTTATTTAAATAATTAATTAGATAGGCTCAGGAGTGGCTGTGTGGTAAGTAGCTTGCCTACCAACCACATGTTTCCGGGTTCAGTCCCACTGCGTGGCATCTTGGGCAAGTGTTTTCTTCTATACCCGCGGGCCGACCAATGCCTTGTGAGTGGATTTGGTAGACGGAAACTGAAAGAAGCCTGTCGTATATATGTATATATATGTATGTGTGTGTATATGTCTGTGTGTCTGTGTTTGTCCCTTTAGCATTTGTTGACAATCTATGCTGGTGTGTTTATGTCCCCTTCACTTAGCGGTTCGGCAAAAGAGATCGATAGAATAAGTACTGGGCTTACAAAGTATAAGTCCCGGGGTCGATTTGCTCGACTAAAGGCGGTGCTCCAGCATGGCCGCAGCCAAATGGCTGAAACAAGTAAAGATATCAAAGCATATATACTCGTAATTAGCAAAACGCTGTTATCTGTACATTTGGTAGTATGATATGTAGCTAGCTAGTATAGTTGCCCCATACTACGTAAGTAAGCAAGTTAGTTAGTTAGCTAGTTAAATACCCTATTAATTATTCTGTTAGCTAATGAATTATATCAAATTATATATTCCTTTGTATATTCATATTGGTATTAATCCGATTTAGTTCATACGGTATCCAGTTCATTAGATATTTAGCTCTTTAGCAAGACCGGCAGTTAGTAAACGTTGAGACAGCTAGTAAATGTGTTGGCTAATAAGTTTACGATTTTTAGAAATTCATTTTACTAGATTCAAAAATAGCAATATACCCAAAGTTAAGAATTTATATACTTGTTATTTGTTCCATCTCCAGCCACGCCGGACTCATAGGGTCCGGTTTTCCCGGTTTCAATTGTGTATAGGTTCCCCACCTGGGCGGGACACGGGTCTCTTGCAAGTGAGTTGCTAGATGCAGGAGGAAAGAATAAGAGAAAGTTGTGGCGAAAGTGTCATCAGAAATTCGTCATTACCTTCTGCTGAAGCAGCGTTGAGATTTGGTGTTTCGTTCATTAACACACGCATTGCCCAGTCTGAGATTCGAACCCACAATCCCTCGACTGCGATTCCGCTGCTCTAAGCACTAGAGTCATGTGCCTCTACAGTTAGCTACTTAGGTACTTATCTTTGTTTGACTTAGATTCGTAGTAACTTCAGTCGAAAATTATTTAATTAGTTAATCAGCTAGCTACTCAGCTTACGAATAAATTAAGTAAATTGTTATGTACTTTGTTTTATAGACAGCTAGTATGTCAGTTTGATAACTAAGAATGTATATATATATATATTATATATATATATATATACACACATATAAAAGTAAATAAATGGTACAGCAAGGCACCGATATTTACTGTAAAATAGCAATCGTAATAAATACGACGCTATTGTATAGCTTCACTGCGTATATACTAGCAAAGACGCGTAGATACGCTGTGAAGCTATACAATAGCGTCGTATTTATCACGGTTGCTATTTTCCAGTAAATATCGGTGCCTTGTTGTACCATTTATTTACTTTATATGTATAATTTTACCCTTATGGGCTATCTTTTACTGGAGAGTAATACATTCGTATTATATTATTATTTATATATATATATATACATATATATATATATAATTATATATATATATATATATTATATATATATATATATACATATATATATATATATATATATTATATATATATAATATATATATATATATATTGCGCTAGCTAACAATTCATTTAGTAACTGCAGTATTTTGTTAGTAAGCTAATTCACAATGTAAATGCTCAGATGGTGCTTGTTAGATAGTCACTTATTCATCACCGAATGGAAATGGAAGTAAATATAAAGCTGGTGATAATACGTAGGTGTACGTAGTGTATTTTCATGGAAATTTGATAATACAAATATCAGAATGATTAAATTAATGTACGCTTTACAGCTGTTTCGGATTAGTAATAACTGATGCTGTAGCCATGAGTATTATGCAATAATTCCAGTATTATCAGAGATATATTAATAGGGTTGTCACGTTTATATAATTTAGATATCGTTTCCTAAGCCATTACATGTTTTTGCTATATTTTAGTCTTACGTATATATGTATATACTCTCTCACTTTTACTCTTTTACTTGTTTCAGTCATTTGACTGCGGCCATGCTGGAGCACCGCCTTTACTCGAGCAAATCGACCCCGGAACTTATTCTTTTTTTTTGTAAGCCCAGTACTTATGCTATCGGTCTCTTTTGCCGAACCGCTAAGTAACGGGGACATAAACACACCAGCATCGGTTGTCAAGCAATGCTAGGGGGACAAACACAGACACACAAACAAACACACATGCATATATATATACATATATACGACAGGCTTCTTTCAGTTTCTGTCTACCAAATCCACTCACAAGGCATTGGTCGGCCCGGGGCTATAGCAGAAGACACTTGCCCAAGATGCCACGCAGTGGGACTGAACCCGGTACCATGTGGTTGGTTAGCAAGCTACTTACCACACAGCCACTCCTGCGCCTATAATAAATTTTGTATTAATGACCGCACTGATAACAATACACCAGCATTGTTTGTACTTAGAAATGTCCTTTGAGCATGCTCGGTGATTTGTTTTTCGTTGTACACATTTTGACAAACTACCAACCTTAAAGTATTTTCGTTTCAAACATAGAGCTATCTTGAGAGGTTATTTATCGTTTCTCATGTAAGCTGTGCTTTCAAGTGTTTCGTTTTAAATTGCTTTATCTGTAGCAAAAATGAAAATCTAAAAATTTTATAAACATAATTAAGGAATCATAGGTATATTTAATAAAATTACGCCTCAAAATATAAGCAAATAGATAGTACATGGTATATCTAGAATATTTGCTGCTACAAATTATAGATTATAACTTTAGTTTATACACTTGCAAGCTTTACATGTTAGACGTAACTGTTGACTGAATGTGTTGTAGTCTGTTGAACACAACCCAGAATTTTTTCAGTCAGAAGAAACGAAATCGAAAATCAACTCCAGATAATTTTACGACAGGAAAGTGTGAGGTGAAACTAAATCTTCTCAAGCATTTATCGACTTCATAAAACTGACGCCAATTTGTCTCTTTCCCTGTTTATATTATGTTTATAAAAATATTTTTTTGACAAGAATAATCGCAAATACTTGGCGATGGAAGATATAGTGTGGAAACGATTTGTATACAAAAATGGCGGAAATATTTAATTATCAACGCCAAGTTCGTTGAAAGAAACAGTACAGGATCATATATCAACTTTATTTTATCTCTAAACAATTCTGCTCAGTCGTGTTCTGATAATATTCAAAATGTATAAATGGAACTACGAAATGTTATTGTTATCACTCATGTTATGTTTGTATTTCTCACAAACGCAAAGTTCATTCTATCACTATATCCTTCGATTGTATCCTTTAAACTAAAACTCCAAACTTTTTATTTATCTGATAAATTTTTTCTTTCCAAACATTCCATTTGCATTGCTGTATTTCTAATCGGGTGAAAATCCGGTAGCATGAAGACGTAGGTTATAAGTAATAAATATTTAGTGAAAAAGCAACAGCCATCCGCCGCTCAAGACGCATTCTACCGTCCAATATATTCTACCATGTTAGCAAAAAAAAAAAATGAAAAAAATGAAACACCCCAGAAAATTAACCACAAGAATAATAGAGAGAACCAGCGATACATCCCTGTAAATTCGGTAAACCTAGTGTTGTTTGGAATGTCTTAGGTCAGATTTGATATAAACCATTCGAACACAATATACGTATGTTTCTGAACGAAGAGTTAGTCGAGTACACAGCGGTGAGAAGAAGGAAGAGATAAAAAAGGAATAAGCTATTAACTTAAGAAATTCATGATTATATTACAGACTTATAATGTTTAAAAGATAAACCGAAGGGGGAACCACGTACTGAATGGTTCCATGGAATTCCTTACTACCCGTTTTCAAGTCGTAGCCGTACACCAGCTTCCTTCACCAGTGATGACCTTCGGAAAAAGGTCCGGATGAACTCCCAACTGTTCTTTCAATTCACGTCACACATTCAGTCGTGACTGTTTTTGATATTCCGTGAGTAAGAGAGGCACAAATTTTGCAACAACTCTTTTCATTTGCAGTTCCTCGTTGGCAGGAACTCCAAGACACACCAGTCATATCAACAAGTGCTTCAAATGTTCAGAGACGTTCCTCCAAGATCAGGTCATGAATTTTAGTGAGGCTGACGGTCACTCTGAACGAGTTTGGAATTCAACCACTCGTAAGCTTCTGTTTTGCTCATTGCGTCACACTTATAAGTTCTTTAAAGCACGGCAACTGTTTTAGTTACTGTTTTCCCTCAGTAGAAAACAGAATTTCATGTAAGCAAACTGGTTCGTCGCAAAAATCGACGAACAGGTGAGAAGGACTGTAAAAGAAAAGCGCACCACGTAGCATCGCCACTTCAGTGGACGGTGCCGGTTGGCAGACTGATGCCTGATGGTCGCATAAAGAAGCCTGTAGCACCGGAAAACTAAACTACAACGGGTTTGTCCTATAGAGAATATTTCCTTTAACTTTTGCGTATGGCATTTTGACAGATTGATGCGTATCAATAATAAAACTTGATCAATTATAGAATATTGCTTTCTTATTTCGGTTCTTGACCAGCAATGTTAGGATCGGGACTAAGTCGATTACATTCACTTCAGTGTCCCACTGTTACAATTTTATCGACCTCGTAAGAAAGAAAGACGAAGCCGACCCCAGCGGAATTCGAACTCAGACCATAGAGACACATGAAATGTCACTAAGCATGTTGCCCGTCACTTTTTACCTATTTTACATAAATGTTCAGACAGCATTTTTCTGCTAGGAGAGCTTCTGCCCCTTATTTCTTTCTGAGCTGGTGTAGTTTGGATGAATTCGAAACACCGTCGTGTCTAAAAGTCACTTCTACACGCGAATGTGTGTGTTATGAATACACATCATCTACAAAGAGGATGTTTTCTCTGATGACGAAAAGAACGGCGGGCGCTCATTCCCTCACTGAATGTATTAATTATTATTCTATTCTTTTACTTGTTTTTGTCATTTGACTGCGTCCGAAAAGGTACATTATGGCTTGGATTCTCACCATTCTGCGTACCCCACAAAAAGTGCATTCTGATTTAGTTAAAGATCTGAAATTTGGGGGAAGTGTGCTTAGTCGATGCAACTGACCCCAATATCGAAATGGCACTTTAATGTAGCGATCCGTAAAGTATGGTAGAGACATTTGACCTTCGTGGCCTTTAAAATTAGCACATAAAAAGACAGAAGAAATTCATACATTTAAAAAGAAAAATTGTAGCTGGCTGTATTTCTCTCTTGCAACTATTTACCGTGTTATATAACTGGTACAATATTGCATAGCTTTTTTTTTCTCTTCGCGTTTAGAACCTAGAATATGAAGGTCAACTTCAAACTAAAATATATTTATAGTTTTTATTTTATATTTTCGCCAAGTGATTTATCGCAATAATATTCCGTTGTAGGCATAAAAATTTATTATCGATCCCTGAAAATGTATCATTGTCATCCGATCAGTAGCATATTCTATTCAAAGCTAACATACAATGCAAGAACTTCCACTTATTAAATAAATGCAAAGTGTTCCCTGTGTATAGAAAACAAACATGGATTATACAGCATGGATGATATGAATTGTAATTGAATTTTGCCACAGTTACCAGGTCCCATATAAGGGGAGAAACAGGTTATTGGCTCTACGTAATTGCAAAGCACAAGCAAGGATAGTAACGAAAGCGATACACAAATATAAATAGCTTTTGTTCTCTCTTGCACTTATAAAGCAAGAGCTACCGATAAAAGTGCAAGACCACAACACGGCCACATGAACGGATTGCTGGTGTGTCTAAGGGTGAATTCCTCAGCTATTTCGGCAAATAATTCCCTGCTGATTTGATTTCTGCAATCTAAAATAAAGTGTTTTGGTGAAGAACACAACGCAATAGGAACCACAATCATTCAATCGTTAAAGCATCATTATAATTACTAGGCCACGCTTCTTCCAGTAAATACCATTATCGAGTTTTATGTTAGCGTTTGTCTACAAACGTTTCTGTCGGAGAAAAGTGAGGTTTGTTTCCTACTTAAAGCGCCAAAACATTTTAATGGCCAGGTTCAACAATTTTCTTTGATCACGAGAGACGCAAATATATGAAGATCTCATATTCATTCCTAAATATAGAGTTAACAAAATATTTGTTGACAGCAACGTTCGTAGTGGAGTTTAAAGTACTTCCATTTTAACCCGGATATTTCTCTGCTTGTTTATAACTTCAACAAACTCTGTGTGTATAGAAAATAATCTTTGACGGATTCGTTTCTAGATTAAGAATGTAAGCAGCATTGACGTGTAAATGCTACATATATTTACCGATGTCCTCGCGGCAAGTGGTTTCTATTTGTATCACAGCGAGGTGAATCAAAATCACTATTTTTCTATTTTCTCTATTCAGAAATAATATACGTGTGCACAAGGAAATCATATAAAATAATCTCGCAAATGATTTTCATATCTGAAACACTAAGATAATGATTTAGGAGGGCAATCTAATATCACTTAAAGATAGAGATACCTATAAAATATCACCGGCTATAAACATAAACAAAAGTAAGGTTACGAAGAAGTATAAATGTTCTGTGTAAAGAAAATGAGACCATATTTATATTGTTTCATTTATCTTCAAGATATCATCTACAAAACAAAACAAATGATTACGTTAGATAGGCAAAGTAATCTATTAGAGTCACAAACGAAATATTTTATTAATAATATATTGTATTTATCTGGAAGATATCAATGTTTTATATATTATAGTGCCGTTATCAAAACACAGTCTTGAGAAGAGACATGAATCAGAGGTTTAACAATTCGATTTAATGTAACCAAGTTACTACCATTATTATTATTATTATTACTATTATTATTATTATTATTATAATTATCATTATCATTATTATTATTATTATTATTATTATTATTATTATTATTATTATTATTATTATTATTATTATTATTATTATCATTATTAGCAATTAAATGAATACAGAATAGTATACAAACAAATATTAATCATCTACATATCTTCTTTGCCTAAACGAGAGTTCTATCTCACGCGCTGGTATATATATATATATATATATATATATATATATATATATATATGTACATATATATATATGCATATGCCTGTATATATATATATGTATATATATATATATGTATGAGTAAATGTATATGTATATATACGTATATATATATATATATATATATATAATATATATATATATATATACGTATATATACATATACATACGTATATATATGTATATATATATATATATATATATATATATATATATATATGTATATATATATATATGTATATATATATATGTATATATATATATATATATATATAATATATATATATTATATATATATATATATATATATATATAATGTCTATATGTTTGTATACAATCCTCTCTTTATAAGCTCGTTATTTTTACAAAACTTCCCAAAAAGCCATTATTCGGCGTAATATATAAACGTGTCTATATGCCTATTTACGTGTGATTGTATGTGTATGTGCATCTCTATGTCTGTACAGGGTAGTGTTTGTGAACATCAGATTGTCAGTGAATATGTTACATTCTATCCTACAGAGCGATTAATAATGAATAATACATTTTACCTATTTGAGGAGCCGGCGATTGAAACCCCAACAAGGTTATTTTCTGTACAAGGAAGGCCCCTGTCTACATTATAGATTTCAGGTTATACAAATGTATTACGAAGTTAACACGTGTGTCATGAAATACTCCTTTTAAGATTTAGAATTTTGCTTTAATGAGATTATCTCCCTACGATTGGTGGAGAAGTGGTTTATCAGCTGTTTTATGCGTGACATACTTGCACGCAGTGGAGGCGCAATGGCCCAGTGGTTAGGGCAGTGGACTCGCGGTCATAGGATCGCGGTTTCGATTCCCAGACCGGGCGTTGTGAGTGTTTATTGAGCGAAAACACCTAAAGCTCCACGAGGCACCGGCAGGGATGGTGGTGATCCATGCTGTACTCTTTCATCGCAACTTTCTCTCACTCTTACTTCCTGTTTCTGTTGTACCTGTATTTCAAAGGGCCGGCCTTGTCACTCTCTGTGTCACGCTGAATATCCCCGAGAACTACGTTAAGGGTACACGTGTCTGTGGAGTACGCAGCCACTTACACGTTAATTTCACGAGCAGGCTGTTCCGTTGATTCGGATCAACCGGAACCCTCGTCGTCGTAACCGACGGAGTGCTTCCACATTCCACTCGCACTCACCCGGTGCCCTCTTCACGTCTCCATATCTGAAATCAAGAGAAAATTAGACACTTTTTATGTAGATTTCGACCAAATATACTCCATCTACTCCTTATTTCTAAGACAAGAAATGTATGAAGTGGTTGGGGTACCCTTGCAAGCAGGTCTGTTTCTCCTCAAAGATAATGATGCTGTGAACTGCGCTATTATGATGCTGTGAACTCCAAAGCTATTAACAACTACGTTGTGCATGTACCGTTTCCAGCAAGATTAATCAAGTTTGAGTATTATTGATGACCCTTATCACTTCTGTTCGTAGCTTCCTCACACGTAATGACACCCGCTATGAAGCACAGATTCTCTGTAGGTCTAGTTAATCTCTAGCCACGCATATTGCTTTTTTCTATCATAGTAGTTGGACATTACAAGTTTTGACCTCTGTACAGCAGTGCTACCGTCTGCTGGAGTAGCAGCAAGTCCAGTAACGGTAATTTTAATGATCGGCAGTTTCCTATGTGTAATACTACATCCAGAGTTTCGAATCCCCTTTGCTAGGCAGTCAGGAGAGAACCAATCACGTCTTCTAACGTCAATTTCTCAAACACAATTTCAGGAGTGATGAACGTTCTCTAGCTACGCACTATTCGATGGATAATGGAACTTTCCTGAATAATTGGTATATCTTTCCGAAGAAGGGAGCGATGAACTGAAGCGGCATCGGAATTTCGGTTCATAATCGGGTGGAGGCTAATTATTCAGCTCTATTCGGCCAGAAATTTGAGGCGCTGAGAGAACGTAGACTAATGTATCACCCGTTTTATCTTCAATATCCTCAGCTGACAACATTTGGTAAATCTATCTTATAGTGATTTTTCATATAATTCGTGGGAAATCTCTTAACCTTTTGTAAATACATACATATATACATACACACACCATAATACGTACATAAAGATATATATATATATATATATATATATATATATATAAATGTGTGTGTGTGTATGTATATGTATATATATGTATATCGTGAAGTATGTATTCTACTTATATGTTTCGATCTAATTGGGTACGATGATAGTATTGTTTATAGCCCCAGGTGGACATCTCCTCCAGCTGGCTAACAACTCGATGTCTGATTAGTATTAGCAAAGGGCAATCATCGTTCCCATCTCTAACCTAACATGATACACACACCCGAATTTGTGTGTAGTAACCCGTCATTAGTATATGATAATCGCCAGCTAGCGATGAGAAATCATTCCTGACGCAAGATACTAAATGCTTTTTCCAGTGACAAACTATTGCTGATCTCTGAAAAGGAGAAACAAGAAATATTAAATGCTTGGGAAACACATATGGTATTTTGCGTTTTAACTGAGTTCTAATCGCACTGAAGACTGGTTACTACCCAGAAAACCGGGTGTGTGTGTATTATGTAGGACTAGCGATGGGGAAGATGATGCCCTTTGCAAGCACTAATCAGGACAATATATATAATATATATATATATATATATTGATATAATGTGTGTGTATGTGGTGGTGTGTGTGTGTGTGTGTGTATGTATGTATTATATGTATATATATAATATATATATATGTATGTATGTATATATATATATTATATAAATACATACACATCACACACACCACACACCAACGCACACAACACACACACACACACACATATATATATATATATATTATATATATATATATATATATATATATAAAATATATACAATAAGGGTAGAAAGTTTAGAAAAAAATTCATCCGAGCAGTGGCCAACGGTGGGGATTTTATTTTACACGTATGAAATATAATGAATAATCACCTGATCAATTGTTTTGACTGCAAGTCCGCACCCTTTAAAGGATTCGAAGGGATGGAAATATATCTTAAGCTTGTGATGACAACCAGCTGTTAGGGCAGATTTTCGTTTCCCACTAATATTTATTGAGATTTTAATACAACCAAGTCAGGATAGACGTTATCTCAGGACAACTACTGCAGCAACAGGTGGGTCGGAAGTATTGTCTTTATTCTATCTATTCACTTCAAATGTTCAAAATTAAGAATCAATTATTAACCATCATATAAAAATATATCCAGCATATAAGGAATATGTTGTAGCTTACAGTTTAATACAAAACATCTTTCAATATTTATTGAGTGAAAGATATTTTTATCGTTTTAATGTATAAATTAAAGTCCAACAAATTTAGTCGAATATCATGAAATGACAGAATACTTTTTGGTTCAATCAACTAGAATGAAGGGACCCGTACAGGTAGTAAGGAGATTAATTAAGACAAAACTTTTGTATGTGACAAGAAACCCTAAATTTAAATGATAACCACTGAAATGCCTGGTATCATGCTTAAAATTGATAAACTCATTATCTGTGAACATGGAGCGTATATTTGCTAATTCCAAATTCTTTTTACGGAGGAATGTGCAACATAAGATGTGTTGTAGATTAACAAAGTCATATCAGGATAAATATGAAGGAAGATGAGCTGGAAACAATGTCTTAATGAGTGTTACAAAGTAGTCTTACCGTAATCAGCTTATCAGGACTTAGGAAGACTTCGATTTATATTAACGGGACAGTAAATAGAAATGTAAACTGTCATTACATAAGTACATTGACAATATTAGATATATCAAAATATAGTCTTTGATTCTCAAAAAAAAAACATCAATTTACCAGAGAATAACAGATGTGCTAACAGAGATGTACAGAATATATAGTGACATTCGATACATAAATAGAGTTTATATTCGAAATTACATTTTAAACATCCTTTGATGTGTTAGCAAGCAGAAATACAATATTGTCACCAACATTTACTAATTTCTAGCATTGTTGAATGAATCATCTTTAAGTTAATAAATTCTTTGAACATACGAAATAAAAAAACAGAACATGATTTTAAAATATTAATGACTTGCTGCACGTCAAAACTAATAGTCTGCTAGAATTGCTTTTTTAAAAATTGTACATTTACTCTGATATAAAAATAATTTCAAATAATGCACAAATCTTTTCAAATGTTTCGAAATACGTATTCTAAGAGAAGTTAATATAAAACGAAATCCAGAAAAAAAACGACATTAAAACTAAGAAAATAAACAAGATTTATACTCTTTGTTTCCTGTTTTAGGTTGAGTCGTTTACTCGGATCAGATAGAAAAGTGTATGGAGTAGAATATCACTTCAGTGTAACTGCAATATTTTTCAAAATAAACGCATCTTAAACGGAAATTCCATTCAATTCCCTCATAAACCACTTCTCCATCTGTATATTCATATACATATATACGTATACGCACACATTATATATATATTAGAGAGAAAGACAGACAGACAGACAGAGACAGACAGAGATGTACATAGATATTGTGTCATAATAGAAAACATAATTTTTTCTAAGTGCAGCTACCCAGGGTTTCATAGCCGAAACTTAAATTTATTTCACAAATTTTCCGAAGCACAGAACTGGACCGTTCCTCAGTTACTTTTAGAGAAAATGACATTCGAACAGGATAAGATCATGAGTTAGGAAACAGGAAAAAGAATAGTGGGAGCTAACCAATGTTACAACACAAATTTTACCTTATTCTTGTTTTCCCGAATGTTCCAAATACTTACTGTGGATGTTAAAACGTTTAATTTTTCTGTGATTCACAGACTATATCTACTGGCTGATCCCTTATATTTACTGGCAATGACTATAAAGCCCCAGGATATATTGGATCTGTCCTTGCTCAAGGATTTAGGATTCGATCCCTTTAACGGATAATTATTTTGCACGTCTTGTGTTCTTATCTGTAAATGACGCAATGTGTTACGTGTAACTATACTCTACTTACTTTTATATATATACACGAAAAAATAATAGGCAAGGCTTGAAACCTCGTGAACACTTTAGATATATACTCATTTGTTTCAATAGGAGTGATAATCTTTTTTTAACATACGTGTAAAATACTTTTATCATATATATAATTTTGGCGCACCCACACACCCACAGACACACACACATATGCATATATATGAAAGTCAAATAAATAAAAATACTTTTTTCACATAACAAATGCGTCCTTATGTTATTTTCCTGAAAATGCATTAGTACAACTTTCCACAAGGAGAATGGTACACACACAACACTGCAAAAAAGGAGAGACAGGATACCGAGAAAGAAAGAGAGAGAGAGAGACAGAGTAAGAGTAAGAGAGAGAGAGAATTATACGTTACTTAGAGGCTTTGATATAGAAAAGTGGTTTCCGTATGAAAAAAGTTTTAGTAGATAAATTTTCGTGCATGTTGTATCCGAAATAGTTTTGCAGAGATATAAAAACAATTACCATTTACTCATTGGTTTCAAATCAATTATCTCCGTAATTTTTTTTTATATGATATTCATTGTTCCTAACTATTTCCCTTTAAGCCTTGATCCCATCTATTGGCTTTGTATCATAACAGTCCCTATTCTTCGTTTTCTCAAATTTATTTTCTCTAAATTCCATTACCAAGGATTCGCATCAGTGGTTATGATATTTTAAAACGTGTAATCTGCATTTTTCTCCACATAATCTAATCAATTTAATTGTATTCGACTGCATTTCTATCGTTGCATTCAAGTAAATACAACTCTAACATTTCCAGTGAATTGTAATGCAGGCAGTTTGTCACAATATTCATAACCCATCAATTTTTTGTCGAAAATATAAATTTCCATAATATTTGACGTTGCTGTGTACACCTAATATTTACGCCCTTCAAACCCACAAGATGTGTGCATTCGTGTTTGCATATGGACTTGACATCTAATGTTTCCAACGATAATTCTTTATAAACCTGATTCAATTTTCTGCGTCAGTAATCCACAGCTTGAATTCATTAACAGCAGCAAAGTAAGGTATCCACAATTTTCATTCCATCGGCGTTGTACTTCGGTTCTGCCTCAGTCGATATGACATCTTATTTGTTCCCTTTTCTGATTACTTATATTTACATTTTCGTATTGTATTTGTTATCGTGTTGCCACATGTCTGTCCTCTTCGGAATGTACCTATACTAACAACAAATATACATAGGTGTATATATGTATACACAGTAAAACTTGGGTTTTCGAGCAAATCTGTTCATCTCCTGTCTGTCTCAGATACATTTAATACAGTGGTAACTAGGTTTACAAACGTCTCTGATCACGAATAAATCATGCTTTATATATATACATACATATATAAACACGCGCACACATACACACACACAGAGAGACACGCACACACACACACACACACACATATATACATATATATAAATATATTTATATATATATATATATTATATATATATATATATATTATATATATATATATATATAAGCTACGATTTATTGTCCGAAAACTGAGGTGCTACTGTATATATATATGTGTGTGCGTTTGTGCGTGTGTATGTGTGTATAGAGACAGACGTACATCGTGTATATCTAAATATCTATATATACATGTTAAGCACTATCTTCTTTTATATTTTACCTTTTAACATTTACTGTTTCCGATCATTAGACTGCAGCCATACTGTTTCACCTACGCGAAAAGTTTAGTCGCACAAGTCAGCACAGTATTTATTTATTAATTCTGACATTTTCCTATCGGTCTCTTCCGTCGAAACATTAAGTTGAGTGGGCCTGAACGAAGCAATACTTAGTGTCAAGCGACAGTGTTTCAGAAACGCAGACACGCTCACATGCACGCTCACACATACATAGATATGTAGATATTCCACTGGGATTTCTTTAGCAAAACACCAGATTAACTCACAAGGTTAGAAGCTATGTGCGCTTCAAGCTAACCCCACAGTCATGACTTCGGCTAATATCCCATATTAATTTATTTAAAGTACTCATTTTAAAGACGGCATGTATTACGTAAGAAAAACCTCAAAAACAGTAGATGTCCGTATCTTTCCGCCAATACGTTGGCAATAAACTCTAAGGTGGCGTACTATATTTTGCAGATATAGTCCACAGGGACTAGATCTGCTCCATTGTATCTTCAGATTGAGCAACAAGAATATATAGCCCTAATATCTCTTGTATAACAGGTATCAAAGTACGTGGTCGAAGGTCAGTATCGGAATATAAAATATCAGCAGCATCCTTTCGTTGAGACAACACAAGTATTCCATTCTTGTTGCTTTTTCTTGTTTATAATCACCCCACATTATTTTATGGTTAATACCATATAGATTTCTGGTGCATCTAAGTTGGAACTCACTTGAATCTTAATTGCTTTTACTGAACATATATATATATATATACATATATAGGGAATAATATCACACTCGTGAACTGAGGCTTAGTGGTTAGACTTCTGTTTTTATTGTCCCGTGATTATCTCACATTGTATGATTACGTGTTTTTCACTCTTTGTTGATGCCCTGTTCCTGATATGCATTTTTTCATATATATATTTATCATATATATATATCACTTAGAACTGTTTAAAGTAAAAGAAATTTTCAACTAAAAGTAGCTTTCCATTAAAAGAAATTTTAAAAGAAATCTGTTAAATTCATTCTTAATCGTACAAAATTGCTACGACTTCTGTGAATCTGCTGTAGACTAACAAATATAACGAGGAAAGTATCCAAAGAACCGCAGAACAATTCGTGTTGCTCTAAGCGATATATCATGCAACAAATCTCGTTTTGTCACGCAATTCCTATCTTATTCCCTGAATTTCACTGTAATATGGTGCTTTAATATCTAGCGTTAGTTCTAGATGCAACGGTATTAAAGAATGTTGGAATAGAGTTGGATGGGTGATACTTAGATTCTAATTCTGAAAGTAACGGATTCTACACAATTAAACATACAAATAGATGTATAGTTACATATTATATTGTTGATATTCGAGTGTGGATGCGTGATTGCATGTGTGTATTTATCGCGGTGTGTGGGTACGTTTGTCTTCTTTCGGTCAGAGTTGATCTTATATCTACACCTCTACACATATTTTATTTACAAGTTACGAGTAATATATGGGAAACGTAGCCTTATTCAATACTACAAATTCCTTCTCTCCACACCAGGACATCTCAGTCTAACGGCCGATACGAGAAGATAACTGGAAGATACAAAGCACAGCGCCCTCTTGGATGCTCTGAAATTGCCATTAATTCATTGTTCTGGTTTGTTACTTTGAATCCACGGAAAAAAATTGTCGTAAAATAGATCTCGACGAAATTTGGATTGGCAGTGCAGAGATTTGAAACAAATACATAAACATTTAAACCAAAGCTCTGACGATTTAACCAATAAGCCATCTCACCTAAATGACGTATGGGTGATCGATGTGGCCTAGAGATCTTTTTAAACTGAATGGAGCCTATATGACTGAAACCATTGTATAAGACGCGATCATTACTAATAACACCTCCTGTACCAAGAGTTACATGAGATTTATGGACGGAAAATATGAGGAAGATTCCTCATATTTTCTTAACTCTTCCTTTAGGAATTGGAACACACGAACCACCACCAAATTCGCAATGCATGAAATTTAGACAGAAAAGCTACAAAAACACAATTAACTGCAAAATTCTGTATTCTAAGCTAACAGCAGTAAAATGTGCAAGACTAGGAACTCAGAAAGGCGATTTATCCTGAAGAATGGATTGATCCTAGTATCTGTTTTAATACCAAAGAGAAACTTTCGGCAACTGTCAGCAAGCCACCGAGTACATTCTAATATTTTTGATCTCCTTCACCACACAAGTAACGAGAGCAGCTATGAAATTTTATCGTATTTTATATGTTTAATGTTCGATATATATTGTATTATTATATTTAAATGGTTTAACTTCGGCAATTTTACTTAAACGTTTTCTACCGTTACTTTTCTTTAGGAAGTAATTATGTCTTTTTCATAGTGAAGTTTATTGACCCATATGCAATCAACCACAATTGTGTGTGCATGCGCACGTGGAGAATTTAGATGTGGACGTGTGTGAAACAATCTGTACGCCTATAGACATATAATATTATTTTTATATCCGCACATTTTCTGTCTATATAATTATTTCATATTTTAGTATAATCCACTTTTCTTATAAACCTATGGATTATCACTGATCACCATCCACTTATTTGCATTCGCATATTTAGGTCCATACCTCACATATTTCTTAAAGTTTATAACGTTTTATGTACTTTTTGCTTTAGAACATATAATTTTATATACCCTCACAACGATATGCTTAATTTTTATTTTTAATCTGGTGAATTTAACACTTAAAACTTTTTATTGCTATAGTTTCAAATCTACCTTTATACTTCAGCTAATAGAATTTTCCAATTTACATCTTTGAATTTTTTTTTTCATTTCATTACTTCTTTCAATTTTTTAACCATTCGTTCTTCTAAATCATTCATGCATAACTTTTTAATCTTTTGATATTTTATTTAAAATTAAGCTAGTGTGATTGCAGAAACCTTAACATACCGAGCACAAAGTTAAGCGGCATTTTGTCTTTCCTTACAGACTGTTTTCAAATTCCGCAGTGATCAACTTTGCGCTTCATCACTACGAGGTCAATAACACAAGTAGCAGTTAAACCCCCGGCGTCCATATAATGCACTTCCGCCCTAGTCAAAAATTACAGACCTTCGACAAGCATTTGAAAATAATATTATATTCGACATTAAATTTTTGACGTTCTTATAATATAATTCCAAGTTTAACTTAAAATTTAGTCTCAAATATTTTTCATTGTAATATTGTTATCCTTATTTTTATGTTTCTCTTTTATTCCGTTACTTCTTTCAGTAATGTAAATGCGGCCATGCTGCAGCACGATCATTTTAGTCAAAAACATTGACCCTCAGCTCTTTTTCTTTGTAAGCTTGACACTTCTTACATCGGTTTCATTGGCGAAACCGCTAAGTTACGGGGACGTAAACACACCAGTATCGCAAGACAAGCGATGGTTGGGGTACAAAGACAGACACAAAGACACACACATAAATACACACACACAAACACACAAAGACACACACACACACACATATGCCATTATAGATCGCTAGGCACTAAATCTTTTTCTCTCTATTCATTATTTCTATGATCCTTTCTGTTGAAGAACGTAGGCCCGAAACGCAAAAGCCTTTTTGAGTTCCCGAGCGTTAAACTAATATATCTCTTTGTTGTTAACACACCCGTCTTCGTTTTTTTCCTAAATTCTCACTATATATATATATATATATACGACACACACACACACACACACACACACACACACACACACACACATACACACACACACATATATATATATACACACACATATACATATATACGACGGGCTTCTTTCAGTTTCCGTCGACCAGATCCACTCACAAGTCTTTGGTCGGCCCGAGGCTATAGCAGAGGAGACTAGCCTAAGGTGATATGCAGGGGCATTGAATGCGGAATCATGTGGTTGCGGAGCAAGCTTCTTACCACACGTCTACCTACACCTCTTTACTCTTTTAATATTTTCCTTATTTCAGTCATTTGACTGCGGCCATGCTGGAGCACCGCATTTATTCGAGGATTTATTCTTTGTAAGCCTAGTACTTATTTTATCGATCTCTTTTACCGAACCACTAAGTTACGGGAACGCAAACCACCAGCATCGGTTGTCAAGCGATGTTGGGATGGGGGTACAGGCAAACAAATACAAATATATATATACATATACAAATATACGACGGGATTCTTTCAGTTTCCGTCTACCAAATCCACCCACAAGGCATTGGTCGGCCCGAGGCTATCGTAGAAGACACTTACCCAAGGTGCTACGCAGTAAGTCTGAACCAGGAGCTATGTGGTTGGCAAGCAAGCTACTTACCACATTTAATTCTTCAATATATGATTTTTTTTAATTAACCGTTAATGCTTAAATCGAGCCTGTAAAAAATAGTTTATTTTAAAATCATTTTAGTGTTTCAATTTACATGTTTATTTCTTCGATCCCATTATAGTGCCTCTTTGCACTTTTTGAAAGAATATATTTAATTGTGTTCTAATAATAACCATACTCTATCGCATAAAATTCTCCTTTTTCGCTAAAATCTCATAATCAAGTCTAAAAATGTTCCGCGACAGTAGATTGACATTCGAGTACGCCTCAGGCTGAAACTTAAATTGTCTGCCGTATTTCACGTACATTAAACATGCATTAAGTCTTGCAAAAGAATATATCTCTATATGTGTGTGTGTATGTATTTGTATGTGTGTAAACGCAGGTGTGTGCGTGCGCACATGTGAATGTGTATTTGCGCGCGTGTATATATATATTTCAATAGAGGTCATAAAAGTGAATGGAGGGTGGTCCTTTAATTAACCACTAGGTTCTAATTGCTAATACGCCGCCACAAATTCAATTAGTTATATACATACATACTTAATATGTATACTATAAATATATATATATATATATATACACATATATATATATCTATATATATATATATATATGAAGGCGCATGGCTCAGTGGTTAGAGCGTCGAGCTTACGATTGTGAGGTTGTGAGCTCGAATCCCGGACCGGGCTGCGTGTTGTGTTCTTGAGCAAAGCACTTTATTTCACGTTGCTCCAGTTCACTCAGCTGTAGAAATGAGCTGCGACGTCACTGGTGCCAAGCTGTATCGATCTTTGTCTTTCCCTTGGATAACACTGGTGGCGTGGAGAGGGGAGGCTGGTATGAATGGGCGACTGCTGGCCTTCCATTAACAACCTTGTCCGGACTTGTGTCTAGGAGGATAACTTTCTAGGTGCAACCTTCATGACCGAAGGGGGTCTTTACCCTTATATATATATATATATATAATATATTTTTTTTTCTAGTTTCAGCTCAGAGCTGCGGCCATGCTAATAGACCGCCGTTTATATATTATATTATATATATATATATATATATATATAATATATATATATACTCTCTTTTTTTACTTGTTTCAGTCATTTGACTGTGACCATGCTGGAACACCGCCTCTAGTCGAGCAAATCAACCCCAGGACTTATTCTTTGGAAGCCTAGAACTTATTCTATCGATCTCTTTTGCCGAACCGCTAAGTTACGGGGACGTAAACACACCAGCACAGACACACAAACACACACAAACACACACACACACACACACACACACGTATATATATATATATACATATATACGACGAGCTTCTTTCAGTTTCCGTCTACCAAATCCACTCACAAGGCTTTGGTCGGCCCGAGGCTATAGTGAATGACACTCTCCCAAGATGCCACGCAGTGGGACTGAATCTGGACCATGTGGTTGGTAAGCAAGCTACTTACCACACAGCTGCTCCTACGTCTATATATATATGTATTTGACTATATAAATACAAAGGTAAATATTATTAAATGATTTATACCAGTGATTAACATTTCATCATAAACGTGAGAAGACATAAAAGTTTTTAGATATAAGAGCGTATGAAATGAACACGGAGAGAAATCCATCATGTGGATTTCTTTCATGCTAAAAATGGCAGTGAAAGCCCAAATCCACGTAAAAGCATTCTTTCATTAAATCCCATAAGCACATTGTTTGTTCGCGGGCAAGACATTTGATTGAATAAAAGGTTTAGTTAACCGTAATGCTTTGTCGTGGTTTGGAGATTTGACTGCCATTTTTAGCATGCAAAATATCCACATAGTCGTTTTCTCTCCTTTTTTACTTCATACAATATTGTGTGTGTGTAAAAATATATATATAGGTGTGTGTGTGTGTGTGTTGTGTTTGTTTGTGTGTATATATATATATATATACACACACACAAATATATATATAAATAGTAATATATGTATTTTTATAGTGACAGGCAGAAAGTGAGAAGGGAGAGAGGGGAACGAAAGAGAGGGAGGGAGAGAGATAAGGAGAGAGCAATTTGTATCATTTAAGTACCTCATATTAGTTGCAGGATAGATATTCATGACGGTAGAACAATATCATGCAAAATTACAGGAATAGAAACTCTGCTGGCCACAGGCATATATCTGACGCATCAAATTTTATGTCGAAGAGTTTATGAATATATTATATATTTCCGTTATATTAATTACTACTGTATTTGAAGGAATTTGCTAAGTGAGTATCCCTCTACATGTTCGTTGAGAGTGGTGTTGTTTAAGCCCGTGATATCTCACTTGAACTAAAGAAAATAAAATCGTTTAACGAAGACAAGAATTCCATTAGGGTCCACGATAGGATATTCTACCGCAGAAACCATCGACAACGCTTGAGGATTTCATAGAAACAAAACAATGTTAAGTCTAAATAAATTAATGGCAAATATATGGGTCGAGAGAGCATTAAAACAGCCATCGCCCAGGAACATGATCTCTGTAGTGTTAGTAGAAAAAAAAATGGGACGAACGCAGTCTGTAACTGTGAACGAACTTGCAGTTTGTCTCTAACCTTATGCCAAGCAATCACGGATCCATTTTTTGATGTTGGTGAGAATGTGTTTGTACAACTTCAGTCCTGTCAGCTACGTTCTATTGTGAGTCGCATACCAGTTTTCTAATGACGGTAATAATGGCTGCCTCTGCACGTAACGAGAAGCAGCACTCCTTGCTATGCTAATATGGCGATGTTCAAGATATGTATATTATCAGGTGACACATCATTCGAAATGCATCGTGAATATATGCAAATTTGGATTTAAATGCAAACGTATCAATAGTTATATAAGTTTTATGAGGAAACCAGCAAAAATGTAATGAAAAATACAAATACAAACCTACATGAATATCTGGTGATTGAGATTCTGATGGAAATAGTATATATATATATATATATATATATATATATATATATACACACACACACACCCACATATATATATATATATATATATATATATATATGTATATATATATAAGGTAAACTAAAGTGCTGGAAAGCATTAATATTGAATATATTACGAATATAGGAACCATGACTCAAACTGTGAATATTTAAATGTGGGCTAAGCAACAAAACCCAACTCCTGCTATAGTCGACTGTCACGAAGTGCCCTCTAGTGTCAAAAGAAATTGAATGAAAATTTACTAATCTTAGATATTGCACTTTTCATATTGTAATCTGTTGAATCGTGTGGAAAGAAATATAATTTCTTTTTCCAGGTGTACATATAACAATATATACACACGTGGTTATGTACAAAATCACGTAAATATAGAACTATGCATGCATGGTTTGTATGAATATGTATGAATGCGTATGTTTACTTGTTTGTGTGTATGCTTGCATGTGTGTGTGTGTGTGTATTGTGTGAGTAAATGTGAGTTCATACGCATATGCGCACATCAATCTGTTTGTGTGGCTTCTTGTCAATTGTGCTTTCTTCGTTGATGTATACACACGCACACACACATAAATATCTGTATCTTTTCCCCCTCCCCCTCTCTCTATGTGTGTCTAAGTGTAATGTGTCTCCCTACGTGTGTGTGTGAGTGTGTGTGTGTGTAGTAAAGGTATTAAAATTTTTTGAATTTATAGATGTACATCTGACCTTTATGAAGTAATTTGGATAGAGAAGGGTTTCACAATTTTTTAAATAAATACACGCACACATATTTACTTGTATAAAGACACATACAAACATACGCACAGATTTATACACATACATACGCACACAAACACACATAAACACATAGTTATATAAAGATATAGCCAGATAGATAATGTATACGTATATATACAGCTATGTGTGCATATACACCGCACATGTTCAGTGAGAAACATTTGACTGATACACCAGTTCATCAGTCTGGAATTAAATACTGAGATATACACAGCCATCTATATATATATATTATATATATATATATATATATATATATATATATATATATATATATATATATATATATCTGTATGTATGTATGTATGTATATATGTATGTATGTATACAGTTCTCGTTATGCTAAGAAGCAATACATGGTTACAAGAATTTCTAACTCCAGTCAAATATGACAAACTTCTCCAAATCTTAGCGAAACTGCAAAAGTGATGTCTGGACCAGCTTGAATTTCATATTTATTGGGTCTTGACCTACAAGTACAGAGAGAAAGAGGTAGACAGAGAGAGAGAGAGAGAGAGAGAGAGAGAGAGTGAGAGAGACTGACAGACAGAGAGAGTGGAAGGTGTGAGGCATAGAGACAGAGAGCAAGAGAGAAAAGTTATCCATAATCAATGTATTTCACTCTCTGATGACTATGGTAAGCTGTATTCTTTTTTCAGTTTTCTGTTTATGTTTATGTTTCTGTATCGTCTTTGGTGTTTGCTGGACTTTTCCATCATGTCTGTGAAAAAGATAGATAAAGAGTGGCAGGAAGAGAAAATCTATTTTCTTCAGGAGAGAGAATATCTCCTAAGTCTTCTGTTTCCTCTCTTGTTTGAAAAAGAAGAAAACGAAAGGGCCTTCATGCTATTGCATAAGCTGTTTTTATCATTATTTGAATATCTGTATATGGACCCATTTCAGCTTTATGAAAACTCTTCTGCGTGGATCAGTTAAAGATTATAAAGATTATTTTATTTTTACTTAGATCTTGAGACTAGTCCTTCTAAGGTCATTTACATTTTCTTGTTTTGTTTTTCAAGAAAGGAATGATTGAGAGCGACAAAGTAAGAAATATGTTGTGCGTGGTTCTTACGTAGTTCTTATGTATGTCAAAAAGTGCCTGTCGTACTTCTTTCACTCCATATATTTTGGTCCAGTGTATTCACCCTGCGTTACGACTCCTGTGTAACAACATGTGTATGTTTGCATTACAGGCTAACACAGGCCCTATCGTTCTCTGGAAGAGGTGCGAATTCTGGACATTCTGGTTTTGTTTTTTTCTTCAATTCATCCATGAAGGTGAATTTGGGTTAGTACCCTTGTATTTTTCATCTGACCTTGGCAAAGTGTTTCAGTGGATGGGAGCTAGAACTCAGCCATCGATTTGAATCAACGTGTTTGTTCTTTTCTTGATTTTACTATCATAGTAGTGAGACTCAAAGGCAGACAGATAGACTGACAGAGACAGAGAGGAAAAGAGGGAAGAATAACCCATGTACTTCAAGGGAGAAAAATAATTTCTAATATTCTTTTTGTCATAGTCTTTAATTTCGGGAGTTTTCCTTTTCTCTCGGTGGAAGGAAAAGAAAATGAATGAGCATACACATTGTTTTCATAAAGGTATTTATCATCACTAGAATACCAGTGTATGGTCACATTTCATCTTTATTAAGCCTCGTTAGCACGGATCAATTCAGTTTCTTTTCCGTATTAGCTTTATTTTCGTTTGTCTTCATTTTTTAGTTTTAATAGTATAAAGTATTTCTAAATTACTACATTTCCAAATATTTTCATTGCGGTTAATCTAAATTGGATTCAAAGCTACCTTTCTCATTCTCTTTAGTTTTAACTCATTTCGTATGTGTTAATAAATTTTCTATGTAGCGAGGTATTACCTTAGATACTCACCAATATAACGAGTTTTAGATTTATTCCCAGTGAGATAAACTAAATAATCTTAATCTTTGTTTTGTTTCTTCCATGATGTTGTTCTGAGATCCTACTCTAATACCCTAATCAATACAAAGCTTTCCCCCTTAAACAAAGCCGTAAAATGTCCTTTTACTTGAGTCTCTTGTTTATCTCCTAGTGTTGTCTCTCTACTTCTCATTGTCTTTCTCTCTCTGTCACGTTTTCTCTGATTCTTTTTAGGTTTTCTACTTCTAGATAACTTACAATTAAGTATCTTTATAATGAGACAAATCAAATTAATATAGTTTAGATTCAACATTAAATTGACACAGGTAGACGTAATACTGTTAATGTTACAATGTGATACGGAAAACACGAGTTAAAATTGAGTGGAAACTCACAGGTAGAAAATGTTTCATATGTTTTGTAGATGTGCATGATGATCACAGGTCTCCATTAGAAATACAAATTTGGACAAAGGGGCAATTCAACGGATTCCTTAGATCAATGGTTCAAATCAATGATTCAAATTCACTTCAAAAGAGCAAACTCATCAACAGTTTTTATATTTCATTTAAGTCGTTTTCACGGATTAAATTTCGTGACCGAAAGTAAAAACAAGATGTGACTGCACAGATTGAGTCATATATAATTGTTCTACAGATTCCGAACAAGTCCCAGAAGACGAAGCTGGTGCTTCGTGTGATCAATTTAAATGGAATGGTCGCAAATAATAATATCGGTGCAACATCGGACCTAAATGAGACAATGTTGCTGAATAAAACAATAGAACTGACATTAAGTTTGCTGCTAAGCACAAAATAACCAGCGATTTAGCAGAGGTCTGAGTCTTCTGGTTTACTGCTTCAAGCTGTATTCAAAGCAAAATGTCAAACAGTTGTTGGAACTGTATTCAATCCAGCGCCACTCAACAACTATGACTGACTCGGCGAAATAGATGAGCCACTGGGACAAGCTGAAAGAACTGAAGATCTACACCTTAGAGTGAAGGTTTTGAAGATATGAAGTGATATTGGGTAGAATGGTCTGGCTCCTAACACTGAAACTGAAAGTTACACCAGCCATCCGAACTGGAAAGCGCTGCATAGTACTAAAAACCCCATCTTCTTCATTTCGAATATGGACCCAGTAATGTAATAGCTTGTGGTTGAAGGGTCCATAACTCTTCAAAATTCTGCCAAATAACCTCAGAGACTTACGAGGTATAGAATCCGAAGCCATCAAAAATCTGGAGAAATCTTTTTCTGATAAACCATATGAAACCACATTCACGAAGGAGGCACACAGAAGAGCAGTTCCGGTCAAATCTCTGTGCACTAAACCCCCATACTTTGTATACATGTGTATGTTTGTATGTATGTATGTATGTATGTGTATGTATGTATATCTGTACGTATATGTATATATATACACACAAACTGACACATTTGTATATATATATATTTGTATATATATATTTGTATATATATATTTGTATATATATATATATATCTATATATATAAAACTCTAGTTGTGTGAGTGTCTGTCCCCTTCGATTTAGATTCCTAACTCCTCCCACATTTTGCGGTGCAGTTTAACCAAATTCGGGTATCTTATAGTCGTGATTCATATCGAGCCCGTCTGACTATTAGCGCGCGTCAAGGATGAGTCTACGATTTTAAAAATAATTTAACATCATTTTTTATTCCATTTTAATGCATAAAATGCATCGTATGTCGATGGCGGCGGAGTTGGCGTCCACGCTCACAGCTGCACCTGTTTGCTTCTCCCCCTTCCCTCCCTCGTGAAGCTGTGGGGAAGGGAGTGTAAAGAAATCAACGTCGTAATGCGTTGTGAAGGAAACCAGCGTTCTTTTAGAACAACGACTTCATGGCTTGAAGACAACAAAACAAAAATGGCTAAGAAAGCCCGAATTTATAAGGGAAGTAACTCTCTAAAAATGCTTATATAGTTATTTCCCTTACAAACCCGAGCAACGCCGGGCGATACTGCTAGTATATATATATATACGGTTCGGTTACAGATGCTGTCGGTAGCACGAAAGTTCTTAATAGCAAGACAATTGTTAAAGTCTCACTTTAGCTTGGGATCTTCCATAAAATTGATGGAGAGTTTAACGTCAACTATTTTAGATATTGCGTAAAACTAACAAGGTGAATAGCATACTGCATAATGTTAATTCCACTATTATGTAATCATTTCGGTATCTTATAGATACACGTGTATGCTCTATACATCAGTTCTCTGGTTATTATTCTTTGTTGACACACAGACGCACAGGTATATCTTAATTGCATATATACACAATACACACACACACACACACACACACACACACACACACACATACAGGCATATAAACTGAGGTGCATATGTCGAAACACGCACATTTTGTTATCTACATATGTATCATTTTCATAATATTTCCCAGAAATATTCTGCATCCCTTCCTTATTCTCAATGGTATGTAGAACGATTTGTCGTCCTGGCCTGACACCAACCCTCGTATTTGCACGTTCCCACCTAAATATATGCTATCTCTCTCTTTTTGTCTATATGTCTGCCTATGTCTGTCTGTCTGTCTCTCTCGCTCTCTCTCTCTCCTCTCTCTCTCTCTCTCTGTATATCTGTATATTTTACTCTCATTCTCTCCCATCCCCTTCGGTAAGATATAAAGGGTGACAACCAACCAACTAACCAAACAAACTACATTTGTGTCGGATGATGTTACATACGAGGGGCGTTCAATAAGTAATGCCTCTGACCCACTTGCAGTTGTTTGATCTAGCTGAAATTTTGCATGTGCACTTACCTATATCTCTATAGTTTAAGTGGCAAATTAAACAGCTCTGAACTAATTGTGGTTTCTGATTTACAGGTGTTTGAACTGAGTCAAGTGTGAAACGGAGCCTGTTGAGTGTCAAGCAGTGATGCGGTTTTTGTATTTGAATGGACGCACACCACGGGAGACTTTTGATGAAATAAAAGTAACTTATGGTGATGAAGCCCCATCATATGACCTTGTAAAACGCTGGCATCGTGAATTCAAACATGGTCGGAACTTTGTGGAAACAGCTCCCAGATCTGGTCGTCCCCTTCTGCCATTGATGAGGCATCTGTCCGTCAAGTTGAGGCTGCCATTTTGGAAGATCGACGCATAACTATTCGCCAAATAGCCCATGAGGTCAAGATTAGTACCGGGTCTGTGGAAACTATCATTCGTGACCATTTGCATATGCAAAAGGTGTCTGCCAGATGGATTCCCAGGTTGTCACGCCTTTCCAGAAGCAAGAACGCGTCGAGTGCTCGAGGGTGAATTTGGAGATGTGCCAAGAAGATGAGTCAAAATTTTTCAAAAGACTGATTACACAAGATGAAACCTGGGTCCATCCCGATGATCCAGAGACCAAAGCCCAGTTAATGCAGTGGAAGCACCGTGACTCACCTCCTCCAAAGAAGGCAAGGGTGCAGCCCTCCGCTGGCAAGGTCATACTCACAGTCTTCTGGGACCAGGACGGAGTA
>NC_043001.1:7019605-7029605 GCF_006345805.1 Octopus sinensis | reverse complement strand
TACAATCACACCAACCTTAATTATTACGGAGCAGGTGTGCGGTATCAATGTTTGTTTATATATTGATTTATTTGTGAGCGAGAATCGATGGAATCGGCTATAGCATTTAACTGGGCTGTCATTTTTTCGCGTCGACAAGATTGATAAAATGCCAAACGTATACCAAAATTGCGTCGGCGGTCTAAGAGACCGGAATATTACCGCAAAATACTCCCTATGTCACTGTCGCAAGTCAGCCATAGCACTCTATTTCATTTAATGTCGAACATGGACCCAGGAACGGTTTTAATAGCAGTATGCGTCTGGAAACAGGAGAACGATAACAGGAATATCTCTGGTATATGTACCTAGATATCTCCTCATTCACCATCCACGCAGGATGCTTCCGCAGTTGCTTCTATTTCTATTGCGTTTATTATACTTTTATTTTGCCATAATTTTTTGTTATTGATCAAATTTTGGGGAACTTTTCACTCGGACCGGCAGATTTAAATACTAATTTTTGGTAACTAAACACTTTTAAAGTTCATATACTGGTAGAATGTGTCACACAAAACATCTTTTTCTCTGGGCGTACTTGAGAAAATTCTGTAGTTTGTAAGCGATCTGTTGTTAAATTTCTCGTATTTCAGCAATTTCAACCAATCAGTAACGTCTATTGAACCAATTTTTGTGCCATTAGCCAATAACATGATCATTTATCTTAATGGAAAATTTTACATTTAAGTAACATATTACCGTCTGTTGTCTAAAACATAATTATAGCAATTTTAACAGTCTCGCATTCGAATAAAATTGCTATAAACTCTACCGTGTCTTCAGATACACTTTTCCTCTCTAAGTACAAGCCTCACCGCTGTCGATTTTGTACTTCGTCTGTTCGGGGTCCAAACAATACCAATCAATTATTTCAACCGATCTTGAAATGAATGGATTGAAAGAATCAATGATTGATTTAGAACTTTAGCTGCAATATTTATTTTAACATCTCTACCTTCTCCATAAATCTCCCGCGAACCACTGCCCCATTCATTCTTACAAGAAAGAGAATGAAATAAAAGAACATTCATAACAATTTAGACTGTTTTGCTACTATTTTTCCAGTCCCCACTGAACTTTCTCGAAATATGCAAATATTTAGGAAAATCTATTTTCAATTTTGGTAATTTTATATTGTTTTATTTTATATTTATTGAAGTGAAGATATTCAGTATTGATTCCTTCTCTCTTAATAGGTTTCATTCGTGATGGAATTTGCCTTTGTTTTTAATCGATTTATTGATAACAATATCTATTTATTTATTTCATTATAAATACACTAGCAACTCATTCTTCAATAAAAATGAAATCATTGAGCAAAGTGAATATTCATGGTTGGCACTAATGAAAACAAATATCTTTCTTGGACGCGTTACATTTCGGAAAATATTGAGATGAATTTTGTTGAATGATAACGAAGAATTTAAAGACAATTGATTATCCAAAAGACTATGTATAATGTTCTTCGAGACTCGAATAAAAAGCCAAAAAAGAAAAAAAACACACCCGTGTTTATGGTTATGGTATCACATGATTATTCCAGTTTGTTTCTATATATAGAATCATATTGTTTCGTAGAATAACTATTTGTGTAAACATTGATTTCAACTGAAGAACTGTGGAGAAATAAATTTCAACATTTGGCATAGTTCCAGTGGCTTTTATGAGGAATGGGCTTAGTTGGTTATTTCGACCAGAGTACTTGACGGATATTTAATTTATGGACCTGAAAATGATGAAAAGGTAAGATAAGGCAGGATTAAGACTTATACGTAAAATGCCGGAATAAATACGTCCAGAACTCTGCCGATTGTTTCCAATTGCGCTTTGCTGCTGGCTCAAGTAAGCACGATGATAATGCCACAGAGATCAAGTATATATATAAATATATATGTATGTTATATAATAATTAGTGGCATCTTCATATATTAATATATTTTATATTTTATATCTTATATTTAAAGCATATCTTATACATGTATGTATATTCTTGTAATTGTCAGTTTAGTAAATAAAGAAATAAGTTAACATAATATAGTGTCTAAAAGCTGATGAACCACCTATTAATCCTCTCAATTTTCTTATTACTCTCTCTCTCTCTCTCTCTCTTGTTGTGAGTGGAGTGTCTATTGAGCGAAAGCACGAGGCTCCGGCAGGAAGTGACGTGGCGAAACCTACTGTACTTTTCACCACAAACTTCTCTCACTCTTTCTTCCTGTTTCTCTACCTGCATTTCAAAGGGCCAGCCCTTTGTGTCAAGCTGAGTCTCCCCAAGAGCTACATTATGCGTACACGTCTCTGTGGAGTGCTCATCCCCTTGCACATTAATTTCACGGGGAGGAGGATTCCGTTGATCGGATCAACAGGAACCCTCGTAGTCGCAAGTGACGGAGTGCTACGCAATATATATATATATATATATATATATATAATATATATATAATTATATATATATATATATATATATATATTATATATATATATATATATATATATATATATATTTTTATTATATCTATATATATATAATATATATATATAATAATATATATATATATATATATATATAATAATATACATATACTATATATATATATTATGTCATAGAGACCCCAAACGTGACAGAGGGTACTGACTAGCACCGCTTATGCTAAAATAATGCTTATATCTACTTCAAAGCCACTACAGGCCTATACTGCCTTATTACTTTTGGGGTTAATTTATTCAATTTTGTGTCCTCTATTAATTTTGCTTTTAGGTTCTAATTGATAATAAGCCACACTTTTAATTTGTTTGACGTGTGTATTCAGATACACACACACACACACACACACACACACACACACACACACACACACATATATATATATATATCCATATCTTTATATCTAATGTGTGCGTGGGGGTGTATGAGAGAGAGAGAGAGAGAGTGTGTGTGTGTGTGTGTGTGTGCCGACAGGGCTGTGGAATTTGATTTTGTTTTTTTTTACAGGTGGCCTTGTAAAGAAACAATTGCACCTTTTATACCTTCACTTAACAGGAACCTCTCTTTTCTTATAAAAAATTCCTTTTTTAAACCCCTTTTTTCCTCTTTCTTACATTACCATTTGTGTGTACAAGCAATTCCTTCCTGCGAAATTACTGTAGTCCTTTCCATATTTCCAGCAATATTGACCGTGTCCTCATCCCTTCAGAGGATCAAGTGTAAGAAATCCCACCCTTCTCGCAATCCTCGGTTCGGAACCCTTGTAACAATTATAAGAGCACTTACCAAAGTGTTTCCCATCTCACGAATGTCTATATTTCTATACAAAAAAGATGCCAACAACACACGATTAAAACATTTATGAAAGCAAATATGTTCCAACAGCTGCTTCACAATCGGTCTCTGGGGCACGGAAAACCGAAATCATTACTGCCTTTTGATATACCACGGCTTATCGCAGACCTGTTTAACATCAGTGTTATATCCTTACGTCTCAAATATTGTAATACGGTTGATATTGTTGACGATAAACAAAGAATACACAGTAATATGTCATAACAATACAAAACAGAAATAGCGGCAGTAAGATATACGTAACGAACCAACAATCTTTTACGAACCAACGATCAATATTTCCAACAGACTAATTCGAAATGTTAACTGTACCTGGACTTGGAAGACCAAACTACGAACTGCGGAACACGTCAGATCACTACTATTTATATACAAGGCGCGGCAGAACTAACACTCTTTTATACTGATTCATGTTTCCAAGAGACAATATTTTTGAGGAAACAATACTAGATACGAAATGCAGCACGGATTTTTGTCAGTGAACGGGTCGCGGTCTTAAAACGACGAAAATATTTTGACAAATTAAACTTAAATGTTGAAGTGAATCGAACGGCTTCTGTGTGTTTCTTAAATGGTTTACAAACACCTTCCACGCTGCAATTGTTTTCGTTTCAGCACACGATCTCAGATCAAATCACTTGCTATGCAAGTACATCTCCGTAATACTAGATCGATTTCCTAAAACTTCTGTGATTTATTTTTCAATAGTTTATTATTAGTTTCTTTAAAGAATGCAATAAATTTGTGTTCAATTAAAAATTACTTAATAAACGTGTATACGCTATAACATATATTAAATGCAAAAAGGGTGTTACTTCTGCCGCACGCTGTATAGTGGTCGCACCTATTCTTGTCAGGAGGTGTCGTACTCTCGCTACAACAATTAGTAAAGTGCATGGTCTCGTGTTTAACTTGCTGCACTCACTATCATCAGATTATAGGTTCGATTCCCGCACTGGTAGGCGTATGTTGTGCCCTTCAGCAAAACACTACATTTCGCGTTACTCTAGGGCTTTGTTGGATTGCCATGTCAAAAACTAAACCGGATGTTTACTCTGTATGTCCCAAAAGGTGATAAATAAAGGCTGAGTTAGGATTTGGACTCAGATATTGTAAAACCCTCATCAAACAGAGCATTGGTTGGATGGTAGTTGCCTGAGTGGGGCGATGGTACCATCCGTCTGGATTAGGATCTCACAAGCAAATGGTAAATGCATCGAATTGCTCCTAATGTGTATGCTCCCATACCACTAAAAGCCAACAGTTATCTCAGAAGAATACGGTGAACAAGTGTGAAAGACAGTCATGAACAAGATGCTACAAATATACGATCATGAGTCCAATCTCGTGTCGGAACTTATTTTCACTGGACCGGAAGCATAAACAAGGAAGTCAACATGAGAAAACAGACATACACACACACAAGAAACGACAACTCTGACCAGACTCCATTAATATTTCTCTGGGCAGTAAACACAATGCTGGCGAAACATGTCGCCGCACACTGTATACTACAGATATTAAAACAATTTCAAATGGAATAGTTGACATAACCATTCACAGTTGATATAATATATTTCCACCGGAAATGGGGCAAATAATTGTGAAAAGGACAGAAAGCAAAATAACAATCATCGGTAAGAAAACCGAAGTGATTTTTTTTTTTCAGAATTAAACAAGTTTTTTTTTCAACGACAAACTCACACAGCATAAATCTAACATTTGGCTGCGTCATAAAATTATTGTCAATGATGGATTAGATGTCGCTAAAAATCAGTACCCTCATACTGCAAGCGAGTCTGCTGTAGGAATAATAATTCTACGCTTTCCAACATTCAGTGACACGTGATCTTGCAAAGACGTAATTATTTCCCGCCCGCTCACGATCTCTTAAAGCACAAGATCAAAACCCGTATATGGGCTATGAGAACGGTGAACTCGACTGTCACAGTTTGGCACAAGATTCTCTATATTATTCTGAAGATCAATCTAGACTGCCGAGAGACATACATGTAAATTCCGACTATAAGCACCTTCTGCTTATTCATGTCAGTATTATTTATGTAAGAAGCAAAGATTTGTCTCACTGTAAATCTATTGTCAAACTTATCATTATAACAAAGGATGATATAGGAAATAAAATAATTAGAACATTATTTTCCTCTGAAATAAACATAAGTAGCAACTATAAAGAGTTGAATATAATCGATGTATTTTTGAGTAGTGTAGAGCTAAATATTTCACAGTATTTAAGGCGAAACGTAGCACAATGCTGACACAATGATTCTACGATTGAGGATAATATTGCATTATCATACTGAACTAAACCATACAATATTATATTGCATTCTCAAATTCCTCTGCTTACAACGAAATAAGAAGTCTGACGATTCTGACATTATATTTCATACTCCTGAATTCTTAAGCATCCAACAAATTTTGTATTAACCTATCATTTACTAACTATTTACATTCCGTTTTTACTTAACAGATTTTCCCCTCCACTTTCTTCATTTATACAAAAGAATTGGTATTATGAATTGAAAATCTCAGATTTCTGTTGATATCTAACCGTTCTTCCTATATATTTCAAAAGTTCTTCCTATATATTTCAAAGGTGTTATATTCAAGAGCTCAAAAACATTCTTTAAAAAGGGTGACATCCTTGACAATAGATGCCATAATAATGCATACTTATTATTTGCACAGCAAATATCGTTTAAGTTTCCAAATAATGTTAATCATTGATAGTATGTAATTGTGTGTGTGTGGGGAGGTATTATCATTATATTATAACACCTCATGTATATATTCAAAATGCATGTGTGAGTATTGCGTATACACACATATAAAAGTATATTTGCATATATATATATATATATATATATATACAACTAATGTAGGATATATATATATATATATATATATAGGATATATATATATATATGTATATATATTTAATGTAGGTATATATATATTATATATATATATATATATACAACTAATGTAGGATAACATTTTTTTCGAAAAAACATTTTATCAATGGCCAGCATATCAAAAAATACCTTTAAAGGTTAAATTTATAAATAACTTATAAAGTAAGGGCAAAAGAAAAATTCTAATGCCAAATATGCCGAAAAAAAGACAAAATTGTCAATAACACTTATAATTTATGCGTCTCGAAACAACCCGATAGAAATTTCTAAAAAATCCGTTATTACCGTATTGGTCCCAATTTCTGGGTTAATTCATAAGAATTTTCCCCTCTTCAGCGATAAATACGTGAGACATAAATGGAATACTTACTCATACCCATGGAAAAAGCAAGCACTAAGACCTGAGCAGACGTAAGTACCCCAAATATATCTAAAATAGAAAATCTTTGGCACAATTCGAGACACGTGTAATTCGAACTAGAAACTTTCACAGAATGAGAGAATCCGGAAGTGAACACTTAAATTTCCAATTAATGTAGGATAAAATTTGTTTCGAAAAAATTTTTTATCAACGGCCAGCATATCAAAAAATACTTTTAAAGGTTAAATTTACAAATAACTTATCAAATAAGGGCAAAAGAAAAATTCTAATGCCAAATGTGCCGAAAAAAAGACAAAATTGTCAATAACCGTTATAATTTATGCGTCTCGAAATAAGTTATACATACATATATATATATATATATATATATAATATATATATATATGATGTGGGGGGATGTATACATATATATATACATATGCATTATATATATATATATATATATATATAATATATATATATATATATTTATATATATATATTTCAAATTTATAAGTTAAAATTATTGAAATAATTTTAAAATTTTAACTTTTATATTTTTTAATTTATTTTATTTCTATGTATTGGCTTATGATTTTCACTGTTTGATTTGCCTAATAATGGTTTTATCTCTAATTTAATATAATGTATATATATATATAAATGTGCGTGTTTGTATAAATATATATGCATGTATATATCTATATTTCTAAAGCTGTATCTATCTTTCTATCTATCTATCTATCTATCTATCTATCTATCTATCTATCTATCTATCGTAACTTTGCGATTCGGCATGGGAGAGCGATACGATAAGTCCTGAGATCGATTGGCTTGACTAAAGATGGTGCTCCAGCATGGCCACTGTTAAATGACTGAAATAAATAAAAGAATAAAAGAATAAACGAATATATATATATACAGACAGACACACACATACATATATGCTTGTGTGTGTGAGTGTCTAAGTGTTCCATAGAAAACATTGAAACTTAGAAACAAAACTGTCATCAGAAATGAAGAGCAAGCATTTTCTTTTTTTATTTGTTCTTTGCAGAATATGCGGTTTTATGATACGATCTGATTGCCTTTTACAGATTAAACTTTTTAAACCCATCGACTGAAATATGAAAGGAGATAAATGAAAGGAAGATATTGAAAAAAACACGTTAAAACAATTCAAAGTAAATATGGGAACACAGATGTAACATATTACTATATTTACACTATCGTATATACAATACGTAGAAAATAATCATATTACGCACATTTAGCATCCGTCTCTTCCATTTCCTTTCTTTTTCCCTCTTCTGGTTTACTGCTACAACGACGAAAACCCTGATCCTTTACTACGATTGCTATCAAGAAAACATCAACTTTGTAGATCGAACGCATTGATCTCAGAGAAAATACATCTGTCAAAAGTCATATATATGCATCTTTTGTGCAGATGTCGGCGTTGATGTGTATCTATGCATAGATGTACATATTTGTGTGTGTGCGTGAGTGTGTGTGTGTGTGTGTGTGTGTGCGCGCGTATACATATTTTTACTGATACAATAGAAATGCCTAATTGTGTTTTAATATGATTTCTCTATGTAAAATCACTTATATGTAATAGAAAGAGAAGCGATATCATTATAAGTCGTGCATGGTTTTCATTTCATTTCTTCTAGTTTCAGCTCACGAACTGTGGCCATGCTGGGGCACCGCCATTTGTTGTTGCTACATGATTTTACTTCACGAATGCTTTTTAGCAACTGCCATTTGGTGCATGAGAGAGTTCGATGCAGCTGCCCTCATCTGCACCTCCTGCCGTGAAGTTGGTTCATCCGAGACACCTGACAGGAAGAGATCCAGTCCTACTTTAAAGACATCTGCATCCACCCCATGCAGGTCCCTCAGGTTCTTCGGGAGGATATTGAAGAGCTATGGGCCTCTGAAGCCCAGGCTATCACAGTATCCTGTCCTACATCTTGATGGCAAATTTGGAGTCCTTGGCACCACGCAGTAGCGCCCAGTTCTGGCATTTGTGTAACTCTCGATGCCAAAGTTTGGGACAAGTCCTTCCAGGATCTTCCAGATCTATATTATGGCATATCTTTCTCGCCTACGCTTCAAGCAATAGAGTTTTAATCTCTTGAGTCTTTCCCATGTAGCTTATATGCTGCACAGAGGCTATCTTCTTCGTGTAGCTTCGTTAGATCGCCTCAAGTTCTGTGATCAACTTGACACTGTATGGTGACCATAGCTGAGAGCAATAGTATGATGGTTTCTAATAAAGAAACTTTTGAGAGAATGAGAGTCGAATGCAAATAATAATAATAAAATATTTGTATATTAAAACTGTGAACACCCAAAACAAGAAAGCAACTCAGTTATAACTGTAGCAACTTCAGCAAAAGAAAAAGAATTTCACGGTAAAACATACCTTAACGTGCTGAAAATAATATATTAAAGATAACGATGGAGGCGTTCTTCTCTGGTCTCACACGTTATTTACATTAGTTATTGTATGGAATAGCTTTTAAACACTTGTATTTTCCTGTTGGGTAAGCTATGATTGTTCTGTCACTCTATCTCTCTATTCATCCATCTATCAATTTGTATATACACACACTAATGTGTGTGTATGTATATATACATATATATATATATATATATATACATACACACACATACACACACACACACACACACACAAACACACAGACACACATACACACACACACACACACACACAACACACACACACACACATATATATATATATATATATATATATATATATTATACATATATACGACGGGCTTCTTTCAGTTTCGGTCCATCAAATCCACTCACAAGTCTTTGGTCAGCTCAAGTCTATCGTAGAAGACACTTACCCAAGGTGCCACGCAGTGGGACTGGACGCGGAACCATGTTGTTGGTAAGCAAACTACTTACCACACAGCAAACATATACAGGTCAAAATTATAAACGTGCGGGAATTGTGTTTATACATTTTCATTACATGAAAGAATCTACAAGACTGTACTACTAAATGATTTCCGTAAATAGTATGCTATACAATATGGCGTCCACCAAAATATTCTGACTTGAAAATGATTAAATTCTAGATGCTAAATTACTTTTACCGTTCAACAGTTGTCCCTGCTCACTGAAGATACTCGAATCACCAAACAGTGTTTATAGTCTACCACATATTTATATATAGAATGCAATTTATATTAGTATATATATGTAACAGTAGGTTTCACTATGAATAATAAACACGATATCAATAATAAGTTAAAGATTTAACTGAAATGGATCTCCGTCGGT
>NC_043001.1:7002105-7014605 GCF_006345805.1 Octopus sinensis | reverse complement strand
TATATATATATTATATATATATATACATTCATACAGTCAGACATACATATTTAGACACACATATATATTAAGAGAGAGAGAGGGAGAGAGATGTAGATAGATAGATAGACAGACAGGTACACAGATAGCTAGCTAGCTAGACGGATGGATGGATAGATAGATAGATAGATAGAGAGAGAGAGAGGAGAGAGAGAGAGAGAGAGAGAGAGAGAGAGAGAGAGAGAGAGAGAGGGAAGCAGATGATAAGGATAAATGTAAGTAGAATGATTCAAAATAGAAAATTGCATATAGAGATAGATGCAGAAAACAATGTCTTATTTGTATTCCATCATATATTTATTGCGCCACATACTAAGGGAATACATAGCTTGAGCTTAAATATGTTCATCCTCTCGCCTGCTCCACGAATATTGGTCATACAGATGCCGACCTACCGCACGGCTATCTCAGCCGGACGGAACAAATGATGCTAAATACTCAGAGTTAGTTGCACACTACCATCTGATTACCTACAAATAGCTGGATTAATTTAGAAATTATGAAGGTGTTATCCCGCCGGGCGAAATGCTTAGCTGTATTTCGACTGTCACTACGTTCTGAGTACAAATTCCACCGAGGTCGATTTTGCCTTCCATCATTTCGGGGTCGATAAATTAACTACCAGTTGCACAGTGGGGTCGATCATATCGTTTGGTGCACTCTCCCCATAGTTTCGGGTCTTGTGCCTACACTAAAATAATTTAGAAATTTTAAAAACACTCACACACAAAAACACACACACATTCACTCACACACCTACAAGTTCAGACATACATGCACACATATATACATGTATATCCCTCTCGCTCTCTCTCTTTATCTCTCTGCAGATGTGTGTGTGTTGTGTGATTGCTTGACGATTAGGAGTTTGTGCTCATGATCAAAAAATTTGGTTTCCATTTCCGCTCCGTATGATGCGCTGTGTTCTTGGGAGAATTATTACAATTCACTCTTAAGGGTCCTCTCAACTTCTTGGGTGCCTTAGAAATTTATTCTCCAAAATATCGGGAACGAGCCTTCTGTACCTGTAAATAGATAAATAAGCATATATATATATATATATATATATATATATATATATATATATATATATAAAATATATATACATATATATATACATATATATATATATATATATATATATATATATATATATATATATATATACATATATAAACATATACATATATATAATCGTGAATAATCACAGGCATAACAGAGAGGGTTGTAAAATATTTTACATGTCCAGTCAAAACCACTACAAAGCCACTATAACCACTCCTCACAATAAAAGCAGTCGGCGGGCGAAATGACATAAAATTCAAAATTGGATTAAAAATAAAAGTTTAGTCCTCTAATGGAATTTCGTTGTTAGGAAACAAAGAAATTCCGCTCTTCTCCTTGGAAGAACATTCATGTAGATAGAAATGATTCATTCACAATTACACACCCTACTTTTATGAAAAAAACATTTTGATTGCATGTTCTGGCCACTGATATATTTGTAAATAATGTAAAATTGTTTAAGATATACCCTGCGTAATGTATTTCTACATTCCGTCTTTATATATAAACAAAAATACATAGAAAGAAAAAGAAAAAGAAAAAAGTAAAAAGAAAAACAATTCTGCATTTACAAAAACGTTACTTACAAGTAAAACAGTAGAACAGAAAAAGAGAAAGAGTAGTATCAGTGAAGGGAGAGGAGAGAAAATATTAATACAGTGAAGGATAGGTAGTTAGAGTAATAGCCGTGGCTGAAAGAATGAGAGAAAACAATGACAGTTTGAGAAAGAAAATAACGTTGTACCCAAGATACACTCCGCGTGCTTCCTTCTCGAACGGCTATTACTTTCACTCTTTCAGTCACGGCTATTAATCTAACAACCT
Organism: Octopus sinensis; assembly: GCF_006345805.1. Classification (NCBI taxonomy): domain Eukaryota; kingdom Metazoa; phylum Mollusca; class Cephalopoda; order Octopoda; family Octopodidae; genus Octopus; species Octopus sinensis. The sequence goes on along the minus strand of NC_043001.1, from coordinate 7,012,676 downwards.
ATCCTTCACTGATACCACTCTTTCTCTTTTTCTGTTTTACACTTTTACTTGTCGGCGGAATTTTTGTAAACAGGGAATTGCATGTTTTTCTTCTTTCATTTTCGTTTTCTTTTATTTTTATTTGTTTCACATTACCATATTATTAAGTTTTAATTAGGACTTTTATTAATATTTAGTGGATAAAAATGTTGGTTTTTAGTTAAGAATTTTTAGTTAGTTAACCCAATTATTTTTGCAGTTAATTTTTCTTTCATTGAAATTTTCTTGGCATTTACAGATCGTGAATTGTAATGCTAATGAAACCATGGAGTCTATATATACAAACACACACACACACACACATATATATATATATATATATATATATGTGTGTGTGTGTGTGTGTGTGTGTGTGAGTTTCGGTTTTGAACAGTTTGGCGTTCTAGTGGTTTTTCGTTCTATTATTATTTGTTAGTTCCGTCAAAGAAAGGTCTTTGTATACTTTTTTAGTTCTCATTATTCATACCAATGTGTAATTCCTGACGAGGAATCAATTTTTTATTTGCAGAGGACGTTTTAATTGTTGTCTTTGGAATTATTTACATTACAAAACAATTCCTTGGTATTATATTGGATCTGTACCAACCTGGAGCACGAATTAAATATCGGCTAGTGCATTTTTTACTCTCTTTACACTGTAGATATTGTTTTTGCTAATACTGAATATATATTTTTCTATAAATATTCTTTGCTCGGAATGTAGGGCGGACTTGGATGATTGACATCCCATCTAAGGATTTCAGTTCTCAACTCTATTATACACACACATACACTCTCTTCCCCTACATATATATATATATATATATATATATATATTATATATATAATATATATATATATATATATATATATATATATTATATATATTATATATATATATTTGTATATATACATATATATATATATATATATATATATATATGTATGTATGTATGTATGTATGTATGTATGTATGTATGCATATATACACACATCCACATAAAAACATACTAACATATGTGCATGTAACGTTGATATGCGGCATTGCAGAGCCATCAGCGCGTCGGAGAGGTTCTGCTACAACACATGTTTACGCTTCGGATTTTTACCTCCTCAGTTGAAATCCTAACATGATGTGTTTGGGTTGTAGATTTTGGCCACCACCTGGTCTTGTGCATTTATAACATAAAGGCCTTTCTTCCACCCTTGTTTCCAGATTAAGGTGCTTCATAAATGACATGGACACTTTCATCACCTTCTACATTTACAAATATAGAGATACAAACGCACGTATATAATATATATATATATATATATATATATATATATATATGGATTAACTGTTGGAGTGGACGGACGTCTATTTGTTTCTCTCCCAAGTCAGTAGCAAGCTACACAGCTTCAAAACTAACTGACCTTAAATATATATATATTTGTAACCACGTGTTTGCCTACAACCCGTAAGTACGTTTTCATTTAACTACAAATTGTTATATACACCTGTTTTTTCTTAATATCCTCAAACAACCAAATAATCAAAAACTCACACCCTTAAGAGAGAACATTTATATATATATACACTTCTTTAACTCCCAAGAAAGAATATATATATTTTCAAAAATCAAAAGGAAAACAAAGAAAAGAAAAACAAACATGACTAACTTGCAGGCCTGCAACAGACGAAATTGGTCTGATAACCAAATTGATGTTTTAATAAACACATGGCTCTCTCTTTCCCAAACAGAAAATCTAAATGTCTTGTGTTTGAATGAGATTGCCGAAAAAACATCACAAGTGGTCAACACACGATCCGTCAAACAGATTCGTAGCAAGTTGAAACATATCGAAGTATCTTTCAAACTGATAAGAGGCCATTATGAAAAGCTTCTACATATTTTCACAGTTCAAGAACAACAGCTAGAAAATCAGCAGCCACAACAACAACAACAACAGAATGAGCCACTCCTGGTTCCCAGCACAATGGCTGACCCTGACATCGGTCAGGCACAACAACAACAACAACAGCCACAGCAACAAGAACAACAGCCACAGCAACAAGAACAACAACAGCCACTCCTCAACTCTAGCTTACTAGACGATTCACTAAATGCCAGTATCTTTTCACCGCTCTCACAGCAACCACCACAATTATCATCATCATCATCACCACCGCTGCCACCATCGTCTTCTATCACCAAAAATACCGACAGAAAACCAAATAAGAAACCACTGCCCTCTTCCCCCACATCACCACCTCAATACTACTGCAGTAACAAAAACTTAAAGAAACATAGGAAGCAGAATGCGCCCCCCACGGCTCAAACAAGAAATCCCCAAATATGCCGCTATTCACTGCGCCAGAGACTCTGCACAATAGTGACTGCATCTTCACGCATCTACCGGCACTAGACGCACTACCGGCCAAGGCCAAAGCACGCATCCCACAATAACATCAACACCCAATAGTAAATCGAAATTCAAAACACACACAACTCGGAGTCCCAAAATCTGCCGGTATTCCCAACGTGAGAGAACATGTCTACTGAGTGACTGTCCCTTCACTCATCTTCCAGGGACCCGACGCACAAACAGAAACGGGGCCTCAAGCCAACACACAAACCTGAATAACAATAAAAATAGAAACACACCATGCTGCAGTAATGCTGGTCCAGTCTTTTCAGGAAGACACAAAAACAACAACAACAAAAGTGGAAACTACAACCCTATCCAACAGTGCAACCACACCTCCAGCCAAAAACTGCTCCCTAAGCAGGAAAATTCTTTTTTAGCCATGTTGAACATGGCAAAAGAGATACACAAAAACATTCTAACCATCACTCAACACCATCCTATGCTATTACCCCAGTGCACCAATTCCCCACATTGCTGCCACTAACACACACAAAAAATCCAAGCCCCCTGCAACAGTCAAAACCAGCCACTACACTAACCTCCACATTCCTACTCAATGCACAAGGTGTCAGCCCTTCCATCAATGCACAAAAATGGAAGGTCCAATTCATTGAAGACTGGGTTGGTAACCATTCACACCACATCCCTTTCTTCATTCTCACTGAGACCCACCTTGACAACTCCCACTTGGAAGCCGAAGTGAGAGTGAAGATTTCACAACCATCCGCGCGGATCGTATCGGCAGGAGGAAGGGTGGAACTGCACCATTTTCCTGCATGATTCATTTACGGCAGATGGAAATAGTATATTCTCCAACGGCTACTGTGAATCAGTCACCGTGCACAACAAAGCCATGACCTGACAGTAATTGGGCTCTATAGGCCGCCCCAAACACCCATACTGTGCTTTAAAGAATGCCTCAACAGCATTAAGTGCTTTATTCAACAGTGCCATTCTAGCAACATACTCATGATGGGAGACTTCAATCTACCCTGTGTTGACTGGACTACAAACTGTTTGAAACCAAGCACTCCCGCCTCAACCGCTGACAAAGAAGCAGCAGAGTCACTTTTCGACTTTACGAATGAGTTTTTCTTGTCCCAACTTGTCCTTGCACCAACAAGACATCAGAACATTTTGGACCTAGTGTTTAGTAACCACACTAACACTATACATAACGTTACAGTGGAAAAAACCCTTCTTTCAGACCATGACATGGTTCTCTGTAACATGAAATTCCACCAGCCGAAAGCTAATCCTAGTGACCTTCCTCCAGCCCACCCATTTGACAACATGGATCTCCATAAAGCCAACTGGGATGCAATCAGGAACGAGCTATCAAATGTTGACTGGTCCTTTACACATACACACATCTCCACCAACCATAAGACATCTTGGCAGATCTTTGTAGACACCGTCACAGACATATGTGCAAAACACTCCCCACCAAGACCTGTGAACAAAAAGTGCAGAATCCCCCAAAACAGAAAAACCATTATCAGAAAAATAAAAAGAACAAACAAAAAAATTAACAAACTAAAGTACTGCCAACAGCAACACACACATTCGACGGCTATCGCACTGCTTGAATCCAAAAAATATAACCTCCAACAATGCATGAAGACCCTCATCAATAACCAAAGATCAGCTGAGGAGAAGTGGGCCATTGAAAAAATCAAACTCAACCCCAAAGTGTTCTTTTCATTTGCGAGGAAACGCAGGGTCACTGTCTCCACTGTAGGCCCTCTAATTGACGAAACTGGCACTCTCCAAGATAATGCCAAATCCATGGCCGAGATACTGCAGAAACAATACTGCTCTGTTTTCAGCAATCCTGATATGGCCGATCTGGGCTGTATCAGTGATGTCAACCCCCAACACACTATATCGGACATAACGTTTAGTGCCCCTGATGTCTTAGCGGCGATAAACGAAATAAAACACAATTCAGCAGTAGGCCCCGATAGGTTCCCTGCTTGTGTCCTGAAGGTGTGTCGACACCAACTTGCATCTCCCCTTGCTAATCTGTGGAGAAACTCACTGGATGCTGGCTATATTCCAAAAAACCTTCTGTCCCAGTCTGTTGTCCCAGTTTTCAAAAAGGGAAACAAGTCCCTTGCAGTGAATTACCGTCCGATCTCACTCACCTCTCATATCATCAAGGTATTTGAGAGGGTGGTGAGATCTCGAATAACCCAATTTCTGGAAAGCAACAGACGGCTGATCTCCAACCAACATGGGTTCCGTAATGGAAGGGACTGCCTAACGCAGCTCCTGCATCACTTTGAGGACATTTTGAGAGCTTTGGGAGAGGGCTCCAACACCGATGTCATCTACCTTGATTTCAGTAAGGCCTTCGACAGGGTCGATCACAAGATCCTATTGAAAAAAACTATCCAAATTGGTGTCTCTGGAAAGTTACTGAAATGGATTAAGTGTTTCCTGACAGACAGATCTCAACATGTTGTAGTTGAAGGGGTAAAATCAAGCCCAGCCAAAGTCAGTAGTGGCGTTCCGCAAGGCACTGTGCTGGGCCCACTTCTTTTCATCATTTACATTAATGACATTAATGACATCATCAAGCACAGCAACATAAAAATCTTTGCAGATGACTCCAAGCTACAGAAGGTCATAAATGAGGCGAGTGACCGGACATGCCTTCAGTCAGATCTACTGGCTGTTATCCAATGGGCAGAAAAAAACAATATGCTGCTGAACGAGGATAAATTTGAGCTAATCCACTTTGGAAAAGAGGATGCCCTGAAACTCCCATACTCCCTTCCTTCAGGTGAAACTCTCGCGGCGTCCAACAACATCAGAGACTTGGGAGTAATTGTGGACAACAACGTAAGCTGGGCCACTCATATAAACACCAAAGTTGACATGGCCCGCAGAATGTGTTCCTGGATTCTCAGAACTTTCCAGTCGAGAGATATCCACACCATTATCCTTCTCTTCTCCACTTTTGCCCGACCCACCTTGAATACTGTTGTCCACTGTGGTCTCCCCACACAATACAAGGTATCATAAAAGTTGAAGCACCTCAAAGGGCAATCACAAAAAAGATAGATGGCATGACAGGCCTCGACTATTGGGGTCGACTAGAAAAGCTAAAACTCTATCTCTATTCGTCTCCAACGTCGCGTGAGCGCGCACATCATCTGCATGATGTGGAAAATATTCCATCAGCATTGCCCAAATGATGTTGGCATCACCTTTAAGGTACATCCAAGGCTTGGGCCCCGTGCCATCCGCCCAAAACAAAAATCGCACTCTCATCTCATAACAACAATACGGCACAATTATTTCACCTCAATTGGCCCCGCTCTCTTTAACATTACACCAAAACACATTAAAACAGAAACTGACCCTATAGGGTTCAAGAAGTCTTTGGACAGATTCCTTCAAGAAATCCCGGATAACCCCCTACACTCGGATATGTCTCTGTAAACAATAACTCTCTACTTGAGTGGGCCATAGTGCCAAATTCTGACTTGAAAGACTTCACCAGGTGGTGCTATTAAGTTAGACATGGCCTGGGCCAATAATGGCCGAAACCTATCAAAGTATCAAAGTATCAAAGTATATATATATATATATATATATGTTGGGGGGGGGTATGTGTGTGTGTGTGTGTGTGCAGGAAAATATATACCCATTGAGAGGAAAAGCCCGTGAACCGGTCCCACCTAATTTTTCCTGACCCTGTTTATATTTCCTACCTCTGTATTTCTCTTCCATCTTATACTGTTTTCTTCAGGATTTTCCTTTACCCACAGATGAGCAACAGTGTGCAAATCGTTGCCTCTTTTACTATTTCCAGTCTATCTCGTCTTACAACATATACAATTTATTGTGAGTGTCTGTTGTTCATATATTTTCGTTCGTTTCTTTTCTTAATGCATAAGTTTTTGTCATGTATATATATATATATATATATGCGAATGTGCGAATGAGTTTGTGTCCGCGCGTGTGTCAATGCACACATATGCGCACAGACAATCACACACACTCAGCCGGACGCTATATTTGCAGAGGTTCCCTTTGGTGTGAATGAATTTGGAATTTTGTGGTTGGGAAACAAAATTTCTTTCACACAGCCACGTCATTTAACTACATTTGTACTTTTATTTCCGCTTCATTTTTTCTTCCTACTTTTGTTTTAATATCTATCTATCTATCTATCTACGTATAAAATGTATAATTTACGCAGACACCTGTATACACGCACATACAAACACACAACGAGAGATACAATATGTAGAAACGAAAGCTACCGTGAAATATTTAAAATTATTCCCCACAGACGAAAGAATAGGCCTAAAAGCGTTTAAATTTGTGTCAGTGTATCTGAAATATATGTAGAAAATAGAAACAGCAGCTTTGTAAAGCATTTGTTTATTTATTTTTCACAATTATTGATGATGCAGAAAACTTCTCAGACCATGATATACACCAAGGAACTATTACTCACCAATCAATGTTTCGACGTTAATTCATTTAAATTTCTCAGTTCAATAGAATACACAATGGACTGTCTTTCAGAAATGTATTGTCAGTGACATCTTGGCAGGGAGTGGGGGGGTGACTGGTTATATCTTGACATTATTATAAATATATTTAAGGCGTTGTGTTTGCAGAACCATTAGCATGCTAGACGATATGTTCAGTGGTGTTTCGCCCGACGCTACGTTCAGAGTTCAAATTTCTCCGAGGTCGACTTTGCCTTTCATCCTTTCGGGGTCGATTAAATAAGTACCAGTTACGCACTGGGGTCGATGTAATCCACTTAGTCACTTTGACTCTAATTGTTTGTCCCCGCTATGTTTAGCCCCTTGTGGGCAATAAAGAATTAAATATATTTAAGGCACTGTGTTCGCAGAACCATTGGTATGCTACACGAAATGCTTAGTGGTGTTTCGCCCGACACTACGTTCAGGGTTCAAATTTCACTGAGGTCGACTTTGCCTTTCATTCTTTCGGGGTCGATTAAATAAGTGCTGTTACGCACTGGGACCGATATGATCGACTTAGTCCGTTCGTCTGTCATTGTTTGTCCTCTCTGTATTTAGCCCCTAGTGGGTAGTAGAGAAATAGGTATTTCGACCGACGCTACGTTCAGAGTTCAACTTTCACCGAGGTAGACTTTGCCTCTCATTTTTTTCGGTGTCGATTAAAGAGATCGATGAAATCGACTTAATCCCTCCCGCCAAATTTGATGCCTTGTCCTCCCAGTTGAAAGGTTTATTACCATCCAACCACGGTAGTATTTGAATGATATTCATAAGGCCGCAATTTACTCCCACGTGGCAACTTTCAGAGCTTATCGGTAATTCAGTTCTTAACCAAATAGAAAACTGTTAACATTTTGGAAGGGGCTGATCCCTAGTTACATTTTAGCATTAAAATACATTATATTTGGTCCATTAGAAAACAGTTTACATCAAAATTTGTAACTTCTTTTAATCGTAAAAGCAAAATATAATTCATCTAAGCTTCAATGATAGAAGAAAGCACGAAGGATTACAGAGTTTTCGACCCATGCAACAAAATGTGTTTAAAAAAGGTGTGAGGTAAAATATTTTTTAAAAGTTGGCAAACACTTGGATTTAAGTATAATTAACATTTTTATTTTAAAACACACTATATTCTAATTAAGCTTAAACGATAGAGTTCAGTTGCTGAATTCGGAGAATTTTATATGAATTTCATGGAATGAAGTTTTTTAAAATGTTCTGAATATTCTCAAATTTGAGGGTGATAATAGAGTTTTATACATTTTTATAAATATGTTTCTATAAGCGACATTTAATATATGTCACCAGCATCAGAGAGATATGGAAAAAAATTATCAACGAAACCCGTTAATCTGCAATTAGTTTAAATTACGTTATCTGTATTAATTAATGCAATTATATCATAAAAATGAAAATCATTAAATATTATTGTGAAATTTTCGCAATAACCTAGCCATTTTAATAATATTTCGATTTCACTCGAAGGCACGTCCGCGCATCTCAGCTGTTACCCTACGGCGTTCAGTAAATTCTGTAAAAAAAATTATTTCCTTATTTTTGCGAGTGGAAATGGGCATTTTATTTGAAGTCAGCATAAAGTGAAAGAGAGAAGAATATGGATATGGATGTGTATATGTGTTGATAGAGGGTGCGTGACAGAAAGTGTGTTTTGTGTGTGTGAGAGAGAGCGAGAATGAGTGAGAGTGTTACAGCGTATATTTTTTTATTTATATTTTTCACATCTTTAGTCAGTGAATTGACTGAGAGAGAGACAGAGAGAGAGAGAGAGAGAGTAAGCGAGAGGAAGAAGGAGTGTGTTGCTGTTTGTGTTTGTTTGTGTGTGTGTATGTTTGTGTGTCATAGAGAGAGTGAGGGAGAGATAGCGTAAAGTTTCATCAGAATACACACCTTCACTCGCACGTACACATAATAACCATGTATGTATATTTATCAAAGCATATACGTGTATACAACGGATATAGGGTGTATTTACGTGTTTCTGTGCGTGTGTGACTTACCCTATCCCTTTTACACATACATGAAAACACCTCTCTCTCTCTCTCTCTCTCAGTCAATCACTTACAAACTCACTCACTAAAAAACGATGCGAAAATAGTTAATGAATAAAAAAAATACGCTATCACTCGCTCCTTCTCTCTCTCTCTCATACAGACAAAGCAAGATACACCTTGTCTCTATTTCTGACAACACACCTCTCTTTCTCTCTCAGTGAAACCCACATTAAAAAGATACGAAAAAAGTAATAAACTAAATTTACGCTATCACTCTCTCTCTCTCTCTCTCTCTCTCTCACTGACAACACATACATCTCCCTCTCTTTCTCTCTCTCTCTCACTCTCTCTTAGTCAATCACTCTCACACTTGAAAAGATGCAGGGGAAATATATGAAAAATGTATAGTGCCACACTCTCTTTCCCTCACACACACGCACACACACACACACACACACCTTTCTGTCTCTCTCACACATCACACACAACACAGGCTTTTAATCTATAAGTCAATTTTCAATAAGGAAAAAATCTTAAATTTTTCCTTGATACATTATTAACTATCATAATAGCATAGCCCGGAAAAAACATGGATTACAAGGGAAAATGCGAAGTAAAAATATAATATTCTTACGATAAACCTGGAAAAGTACAGGGTAAATTACTACACTTGGAAAAATTCAGTTATTACATCTGGTACAGTACAGAAGAAAACCATTTTTACTTAAAGTATTGCAGCTATTATAATTTAAAGATGTACTGTCATACAAGGATATGTAAAAATATGAGAGCCAGAAGTACCAATATAGCTAAAGTTTCATCCAAAGTAGTATAGTATATATATGGTAGGAACATTTCTTATGTCGAAAATAGGCATTGGGTCAAGTCTGAAAATTTGAAGACCTGGCAATAACTTAGGTAGTAACTCAAGCCAATTCTACTATAATATATAATATATAATATATAACTAGTTTTTTTAATATTCTGTTTATTATACTAATTAATTATGTACTACTATTATTTGTTTATAACTTGTTTCCAAATTTCCTGTTTTTAATTTACAATTCTAAAAATTATTTATTTTTCAAGTGCAAAATATATTTTAATTTAGTTATTTTTTATATTTAATGGAAGTAACAGATAGAAGTAATAACTTGTAATAATATTTTTAGTTTTAATAAGAGTTAAAGTTTTCTAAATCTAAATATTTTATTTGCAATTTTATCCTTAGCTGCAAAATTTTAAGTAAAAATGTTCATGTTCTGTACTCTACCAGAAGTAATAACCTGTCCAGAACTTTTCCAGGTGTGATAATTGTCCAGTACTTTTCCTGGTTTATAATGCTAACAATATTATTTCTCCTGCTCATATTTTTCCATGAAACAAATATATCCAAGACGGTGAGCTGGCAGAAACGTTAGCACGCCGGGCGAACTGCTTAGCGGTAATTCGTCTGCTTAAGGCGGCGAGCTGGCAGAAACGATAGCACGCCGGGCGAAATGCGTAGCCGTAGTTTGCCTGCCGTTGCGTTCTGAGTTCAAATTCCGCCGAGGTCGACTTTACCTTTCATCCTTTTGGGGTCGATTAAATAAGTATCAGTTACACACTGGGG
>NC_043001.1:6994605-6997105 GCF_006345805.1 Octopus sinensis | reverse complement strand
AAAGACCTATCAGGCAAAAATTCTGGGTCATCAATTAGAATTAAAGGGGGATCAGCTAAGAAGCGTTTAGAAAATTGGTCAACCCATTTTAAAAACCTCCTTGGGAAGAATGCCAAAATTCCTGATAACCCCACTCTCCAAGTGTGCCTATATCAGACACGCTGGACATCAACACCTCCCCTTTTACCATATTTGAACTAACAGCAGCCACTAAGCAACTAAAAGCCTCGAAAGCATTTGGTCCCGACAACATTCCGGCTGTGATTTGGAAGGATGATAGATTTCACACACTTTTGCTTAACCTCTGCAACACACACTTTCCACTTTGTCGCTCCAAAGATTTGGCACCAATCTCAAATCATTCCAATACCCAAAAAAGGCGATTTGTCCCTCGTCACCAACTACAGGGGCATATCTCTAATGTCAATGCTGCAAAACTGTACAACAAACTGATCCTAATCGTCTTGTCCTTTTTGTTGAACCTTTGCTCCGAAAGAACCAAAATGGATTCAGACATGGGCGCTCAACGCTGAGCCAGATACTATGCCTGCGCAGACTTATTGAAGAATCAAAAGCATTTAATCGCGATCTTGCAATGGTATTGTAGACTTTTCTAAAGCGTTCGATTCTGTAGATAGGTACAAGATGTTTGAAATCCTTAAGCTCTATGGGATACCAGACAAAATTATTTCTGCCATCAAGGCCCTCTACACAGATACGTCTTCAACCATCTTAACCCCTGATGGAGAAACATCATCTTTCTCGATCGAGGCCGGAATACTGCAGGGAGACACACTCGCCCCATTTCTTTTCATCATTGTTGCTGATTATGTGCTACGTATGTCAGTTGATACCATCTCTGGCAAGGGCTTTGAAATAAAACCAAGAAGAAGTTCCAGACACCCAGCTGAGTACTTGACAGACACTGACTTTGCTGACGACATCGCTCTTATCAGTGATTCTCTCTCCAATGCCCAGTCTCTTTTACAATCTCTTGAACAAGCCTCAAATTGTGTAGGTCTTTACTTCAATGAGACCAAAACTGAATACATAAACAAGTGCCTGTCAACAGTGATTGCATCCTCCACACTCTCAACAGTGCACCTTTAAATATGGTTTCTGATTATAAATATCTTGGGTCATACATATCATCATCTGGAAAAGACTTTCTAACTAGAAGTGTATGGCCTGGTCAGCCTGTAATGACATGCATAAGATCTGGTCATCAAATCTAAGTAGAGACTTCAAACTTGAAATATTCAAAGCCACAGTCGAACCAATTCACTATATGGCTCAGAAACCTGGACGTTATCAAAGAAGCTTGAGAGGCGGTGGATGGAACCTACACTCGCCTCCTTATGAGAGCTCAAAATCTCTCGTGGAGGCGCCATCCAACTAAAATGCAAATATATGGGAAATTACCACCTGTGTCATCTCTTGTGAAAGGTAGGAGAGTCCAGTTTGCTGGACATTGTTGTAGAGCTGAAAAAGAAGTAATTTCTACTCTTCTCCTCTGGAAGCCATCTACTCGCAACACCAGAGGGCGCACACTCTCCTACCCTGATGTAATCTCCAGGGATACAGGCATCCAGCAACAGGACCTCCGTAATGCTATGATGGACCGTGAAGTCTGGCGCAACATGGTAAATTCCATTGTCTCGACCACGGTCGAACAATGATGATGATGATGATTTTACATCCCACCACCACCAACAACAAAAAACATTGGATGACATTGACACATAAAACAAATATGACTAAATATCCATATATAAGTACAAACAAACACATAAATATAAGTAGATATAAATGAAATTTTGTCCTGCACCTGTTTTGCTTACAATGAAGCATTCAGAAGAAAAAAAATGTTTATAATTCGCAAATGACTAATGAATGCAACAGGAGCGGGGAACAATAAAGTATTTTCAAAGTATAATGACTCACTCACCTATAATATGCATAGAAGGATGAACATATCAATTTTGCAGTTTATATGTTATTATATATTGTTGTGTCTTTTCGTTTATTCTCAATCTTTTTTCTGTCATTTTGTTGCCGAAACTTTTCCAGAATCTCTCAGTAAATTTCTGCTCAGGCTCAGCGTATAATTTCCTTTAATTTTCTATAATCGATGTATCAAATTAACTGGGAAATATTATCATTGGTAGCAGACTTATGAATCTTAATGTGAAAGTCATCCGCAATTAATTGTATATTTATTGACGTAATTATAGATAAACAAAATAAAATCATAAAATAATAAATTCAGCCTTAATGGCAAAAAAACGAATAAAAATAGAAACTAATAAATGAGAGAACATATTTGCAAAAATAGAGAGAAAGACGGGGGGGGGGGCGAAAATCATTAAAATACGAGTTACAATTATATTAATAGAAAAACTGATAATATACTGTTAATACTAATACAGCTACCGATACTGTAATAATTATTAAACAGTAGTAGTAGTATTAGTAGTAGTAGTAGTAGTAGTGTAGTAGT
>NC_043001.1:6909605-6992105 GCF_006345805.1 Octopus sinensis | reverse complement strand
TTGCGGTACCATATAAAGTTGGATAAAATGCGTATCTATAAAGCATAATCCAGCATTTCTAATGTATCCCCATCGCAAGTGAAGACGCGTGGCCAAGTGGTCAGAGTGCTCGTTTCACTATCGTATGGTCTTGAGTTCGGCATTAGGCGTTATGGCCTCCAGCATGACACTTCATTTCACATTACCCCAGTCTACTCAGCAGTCAAAATTGAGTTGTGCCTGTATTTCAAAGTGCCAACCTGATCGCAATCTCTTTCACGCTGAATTTCTCTGAGAACTACTTTAAGAGTACCTATTACTTCGTTAAGTACTGCCATCTGCACTTTAATTTTAAAAGTTGATTCTTCCATTCATTGAATCAACCAAAAACCCTGTCCTCTTAAACGACTGATTGCTAGGTACTCCCATTACATGGTACATGTTGATATATATTGACGGTTTCTCTGCTACCTTATGTGAAAGTCATTATTCAGCGAAAATTAAACCAATACAAAATTTCTCTGGTAAAAGATCTAATGGGATTCACGAAATAATTGCTCCTGGAGTTGACCTAAAGCTACACCAAAGGTCAAATGGTATTTCGTTCCTCTAAAGTAAATATCAAGATGTCCATCTCTACAACATTACTGTCTCGCTATTTCTCTATATATTCATCTATCTATCTATCTATCTATCTATCTATCTATCTATCTATCTATCTATCTATATATATATATATTATATATATAATATATATATATATATATATATATTATATATATATATATGTATGTATGTATGTATATATGCGTAGGAATGGCTGTGTGGTAAGTAACTTGCTTACGAACCACATAGGCAAGCTGTCTTCTTATTATAACCTCGGGCCGACTAAAGCCTTGTGAGTAGATTTGTTAGACGGAAATTGAAAAAAAGCCCGTCGTATATATGTATATATATATATATGTGAGTATGTGTGTATATATGTTTGTGTGTCAGTATTTGTCCCCACACCAACATCGCTTGACAACCGATGCTGGTGTGTTTACGTCCCCGTAACTTCGCGGTTCGGCAAAGAGACCGATATAATAAGTACTAGGCTTACAATGAATAAATCATGGGGTTGATTTGATCGACTAAATGCGGCGTTCTAGCAAGGCCACAGTCAAATGACTGAAACAAATAAAAGAGTATATATATATATATAAAATTTATGATGTATGTATACATACAAGCATACATATATATGTGGGTGTATATATACTTATATATATATATGTATATGTCTCTGCGTCAGTGTTTATATTCCTGTCTGTGTGTGCGCCTAAATGTCTATATACAGCAGACACATACAAAACAGACACGTCTTTTAAAAATGACACTTACTTGACCATTATTCCATCTTCTATTGAAACGTTTCCAAAAATAAAATATACATCAGAAAATTAATAACAAGTTGTTAAAACTCAATTTATTTACGCTTTAGAGCAAAAGGTCTCAGGTGACTACGGAGTAATGAATGACAAATGAACAAAAGTTACGAATTCAATTTCATTACTTTACATCTGTTTCTCTGCTGATTATTGCATTCAGAGATAACTGTTCCCGCGACGTTCTATGGTTTCCGCGGAGTTGTTTAAATTAAGTGCATATTTAGCGTAGAATGAATTTATGTGCATTGAGCACGTTACACGGTGAATTATGTACTACAACTTTAGGGTGAGAAACACTGGCTAAAAGACTTATACCTATATACAGACTTTGATTGTTTTCATGTTTGTAAAACCACATAAAAACAATTCGATACTGATATTTATGTACAACTAGGTAAAACCACTTAGTCACATACGCACACACGCATGGCTCATGATTTCCTATTACGTTGTGTACACAACCGTCGATATGTGTGTGTGTGTGACCCCTCTGTCCGGCATTCGCCGTGATAAATCGCTAGCCACTATATCTTCTTTTTAAAATATTTTCTCCGTTTATTTCTATGTTCCTTTCTGTCGAAGAGTTAGGCTCGAAACGTAGAAGACTTTCTCACTTCCCGAGAGTTAAACTAATACATGTGTTTGTTGTTTACACACCCGCCTTCGTCTTCATTTTTTTGTAAATTCTCTCCCTATTATACATATATGTATGATTATATTATATATATATATATATATATATATATATATATATACTATATTATATATATATATATATATATATATATATTAGTATATATATATATATATATATATATATCTATATATATATATATATGTGTGTGTGTGTGGTATATATAACATTTGCCATGTATATACATACATGTATTTAATATTTTACATATATAAGTGTGTGTGTGTATGTATTTATATATGTATGTATATATAACATTTGTCATGTATATACATACAGTATATACTATTTTACATATGTAAATATGTGTGTGCGTGTGTGTTTGCGTGCGTGTCTGAATCACATCATCTCCCAAGTAGTATCACTTAAACAATTAATGAGGCTTGACAGAGAAATAAATTTCAAAGGTTTATAATTTCAAATATAATTTCACTGAAATATTGAACATTAAATTCATTGATTTTAGTTATTTCCAGTGTTTAAAACATGTATTTAATCGACTGAGATAATTTTTTATTTTAAATTCCATTGAAGAAAATTTGTAAGAATTCAAGAAGATTGGTAAGATTTTCAATGGAATGCATTTTAGTCTGGGCGAATGGTACACACGCTATGGAAGATGTTACATACCTGTATACATACATATGTGTGTATGTGTGTAAATGTGTGTTTGTGTGTGTATGTGTGTGCGTCTGGAAGTTGATATTTGTAAGGATATTATATATATATGTATACAAACACCCCTCATATAAATATATATATATATGTGTGTGTGTGTGTGTGTATGTGTGTATGCATGAATATATATGTGTATGCTTTTATAGATGTATATATATATATATATATATATATGAGCATATATATTTGTGTGTGTGTATGTGTTGTGTGTGTGTGTGTGTGTGTGTGTGTGTTGTATGTATGTGTGTATTGATAGATTGATATGTTAATCACTGTTAATAATTGCACAATTATATTTATAGTTTTGTATAGAAATCTTCGTCTCAAAACACATTCCGTAACCATGAAACCAAATAGAACAACTAGTTATCTTACCATAAGCTCCCTGGCATATTTACTGACAATTACTTTCACTATTTCACTTGTACTTTCATTGAAAATATACAATTCCATATTTCCTATACTTTCATCAAAGCATTGAATCTTAATTGGATTCACTCGGCTAATTTCGTATGTTTCCGTAGACTCTCCTGGAATTCGGATTACAACAATCATTAGTGCGTAAAACAAAATGTCTTATAAGATTTACTTACTGGACCTATATGTTCTGCGTTCGAATTTCCACAGATATCAACTTCATCGTCATCGTTTCAGCATCATGAAAATTATTAACGACTGAATACGAGGTTAGATATAATATATAATTGGTTTTTCAATTAAGTACATTGCTGGAAGTATTTAAGCGCTGAACTCCAAACTATTCATGTATGTAATGATTATAGTGATACAAGAAATTACGAAGATGAATACGTTTATTCTTGCCAATGTTTTCGAACTTCTAGGAGGTCCTGACTTTTCTGTAGAACGAAGTATGCTATAACCCACCGGTAAAATACCAAAAAATGCTTCACCTGATGCTGTTACGAGTCTGTCGAACCCCGTTTTTAGACGATGTCTTGCAGAATAACGGTTTCAAATTTTGTCACAAAAGCAGCAGTTTTCTGGGAAGGGATGAGTCGATTACATGGACCCCAGTTTTCAACAGGTACTTATTTTATCGACCCTGAAATGTTGAAAGGCAAAAGTTGATCTCGGTGGAATTTAAACTCAGAACCTAGCGACGGGCAAAATACATATTTCTTTACTACCCACAAGGAGTTACACACAGAGAGACAAACAAGGACAGATAAACGGATTAAGTCGATTATATCGACCCCAGTGCGTAACTGGTACATATTTAATCGACCCCGAAAGGATGAAAGGCAAAGTCGACCTGGGCGGAATTTGAACTCAGAACGTAACGGCAGACAAAATACCTATTTCTTTACAACCAACAAGGGGCTAAACACAGAGGGGACAAAGGGATCAAGTCGATTACATCGACCCCGGTGTGTAACTGGTACTTAATTTATCGACCCCGAAAGGATGAATGCCAAAGTCGACCTCGGCGGAATTTGAACTCAGAACCTAAAGGCAGACGAAATACGGGTACGCATTTCGCCCGGCGTGCTAACGACTCTGCCAGCTCGCCGCCTTGTCCTGCAGAATAATGATAATTACACTTCCCGGATATTTATCGTTGCTAATAATGATGACAATTATCATTATACCTCATGATGCTTAACATTGTACTACATCATACAAACATGCTAAACTAATGTCAGAAAAATGAAAGTAAATCGAGCGATGACACCCGAAGCCTGGTAAGTAGAAAGAAGATTCTTGTTTTGTATTGTATTCTTTCCGTTGGCCGTAGGAGTCAAAAAGTGATTACTTCTCTTGCGTCGCGTTTAACTGGCAGAAATGAACGAGACGTTACATGATTCGACGTCAGCCATCCTTTCCGCTAAGTGAACAGTCGCTTACCTCAGCACCCATCCCAGGACTTGACGGATGCTTTACTGAATCGAGTCCCAAAGGGCAAATAAGAAATTTGGACTCGATGGAATGCGAACTTAGAACGTAAAGAGACAAGAGAAATACTATTAAACATTTTGTCGAACGTCGTAACGTTTCTGCCACTGGGTTTTATTTTGCATTAAGCCGCCATTAAATACAGGGTTCGTCAAAATTACCGCTCAAAGTTTATAGGTTCATGAACATTTCAAAGTAAAAAAAACGATGTTCAAAAATTGAAGCCGTAATATTGATTAAAATAGAAAGAAAACAAACTAGAATATATTAAATACACAGAGAAATTATTAACGGCATCCTAACTAATCTGGAGTTACACCAGTGGCCTTATAGAATGGCGGAGCTTTTATCCGTTGCTTCTGGTACTTGAATATGGGAAATGGATTTTCAGTCGGTAGTTGAAATATATTATTTTTTTAAATTTTATTTATTCATTTCAATGTTATTTAACAATCAATTAACTGCTCAAAAAGTCAGTATCTGTAATCGGAAATTAAAATATAAATAATTTATACACATTTTTAAACATTATCTCATTTGCTATTCGTGCACCTCCTCCGTAGGTACAGTCGTGTTGGACAGTGATTATATATATACGTGTGTGTGTGTGTATGTATACATGTTTGTGTGTATATGTATAAATGTATATATATATATGTATATATATATATATATATATGTATATATATGTATATATATATATGTATATTTATATGTTTGTAAGTGTGTTCGTATGTATATACACGTGTGTGAGTGTATATATATATATAGGCATGTATATGTATACGTGTGTACAGATGTGTTTATAGATGTGTGTGAATGCTTTTTTCTGTGTGTGTTTGTGCGCCCACGTATCGATTTGATTTGATTTTAAAATTTTAACATGGTTTTTACATGTTTTCTACACACACACACACACAAACACACACAAACACACACACACACATATATATATTTTATATATTAGAATCAATCAGTTTAACTCATTATATATAGCTTCCAGTCTATATTTAATCGCGTTATTTTGTTCATATGGTTGTTTTTCCTTAAATTTCAAGTTGCCTCAAAACAATGAAAACAGATACGCACACGCATGCAGGCACATATACACGCACGTCCGCACACACACATACACACATATATGCACATGCAGAGGCGCACTCGTACACAGGCACTCATTCATATATGCGCTCGCGCACACAGACACACAGACACACACATACAGAGGCGAGCTCGTACACAGACACACATACACACATCTACAGGGGCACTCGAACCCAGACACACACAGACACAGACACACTCGCACACAGGCATTCATTCATATATGCGCTCCCGCACACAGGCACACAGACACACACATACACATAAGCACGCGCACTCAGGAATGCACACACACACACACGTACAGAGGCGAGCTCGTACACAGACACACATACACACATCCACAGGGGCACTCGAACCCAGACACACACACACACACACATACACAGAAGCGCACTCGCACACAGGCATTCATTCATATATGCGCTCCCACAGACACACAGACACAGAGAGACACGCGCACTCAGGAATGCACACACACACACACACAAATGCGAGCTCGTACACACACACACACACACACACACAAACACACACACAAACAAACACATACATACACCTATATAGACAAGAACATTAGCTTCTAATGATATTTCTGAATTGTGGTTTACTTTCAAATTTGCTTCATTCATTTTACCATGATGAGTCTATCACAACTCTATCTGTGTAAGTATGACGGGATTAGACTGCGGTTTACAGCTTCTAGGCTTTTACATCGGGACTATCAAATTCATATAACTCTGAATTGATTAAATTGAAACAGATGTTTATGAGTGATTTAAGTCATAAACATCTGTTTCATTCCTGAATTTATGTCGTATCTGAGACCTAATTTGATATTGGTATTTGATTCTATCTTTTCTCAAACTTATGTCATATTGACTAATTTTACTAATTATGATAACTATTTCAACTCCTACTAATCGTGGCACTCCGTCGGTTATGATGACGAAGGTTCTATTTGGTCTGACCAACGGAACTGCCTGCCCGTGAAATTAACGTGCAATTGGTTGAGCACTCCACATACGCGTGTACAATTCAAGTAGTTCTCGGGGTGATTCAACGTGATTCAGAGTGTGACAAGGCTAGCCCTTTGAAATACAGGTACAACAGAAACATGAAGAAAGAGAGAAAGTTGTGGTAAAGGGTAGAGCAGGGTTCGACACCACCCATGCCCTAGACTCATGGAATTTCAGGTGTTCTCGCTCAACAAACACTCACAACGCCCAACCTGGGAATCGTGTCCGCTGCCCTAACCACAGGGTTATTGCGCCTCCCCACTATTTGAATACTGAGCGGCTTTCTTTCTTTAAATAATCAAGTTAACTAAATATCGTTCCTAGGTACGTAGGAGAAGGCGGAGGTGTGAGTAGTTTTATTCCCAACCACATGGCTCTGAGTGGAGTCCCATTGTGTTGTAACTATGCCAAGTGTCTTCTACCATAGCCTAGGGCCAACAAAAGCCTAGAGAATTGATTGGGTTGACGGGGCTTGAAAGACAGCATTCGTTTATATATATAAGCCGAGGTGCAGGCGTGTGGTAAGAAGCTTGCTTCCTAGACACATGGTTCCGGATTCGGTCGCACTGCGTGGCAACTTGGGCGTGTGTGTTCTACAATAACCTAGGGCCGACTAAACCTTGTTAGTGGATTTCGTAGGTGGAAACTGAAAGAAGCCTGTTGTATATATATAGTCTTGTTTTTTTATTTACTTATTTCAGTCATTTGGCTGCGGCCATGATGGAGCACCCCCCAATATTCAGAGAAATAAAACCCAGGACTTATTCTTTGTAAACCTAGTACTTATTGTATCAGTTATGTTTGCCGAACTACCAAGGTCCAGGGACGGGAACACAAAAATAACGTTTTTTAGTTACCACCTCAATAGTAAGATCACACTGGATAAGATGTGTCCGTTACGAGATATGTTTGTGAAACGATAGAAGCCGGATAACTGAAGAGATGGGGACGTGGATTTCCACCTCGGCATCCGAAACTCAGAGTTTTATCATGGCTACCAAATAATTGTCATATATTACATTTACAGATAAATTCTTCTATTTACATAATATCGAGGTCAATTTCTTTCTTTTCTTGTCTTAACCATTTTATCAATATATATATATATATATATATACGAGAGAATATTTCGCCTTCGGTCTCACAAATTCACTCACAAGCATTTGATCCGCCCGTGGCTATAAATGAGGGCACTTGTGAAAGATTCCACGAAGTGGGGCAGAACTTGTAATTGGGAACCTAACTTCTTATACTCATGCAGTTTAGAAAGAACGAGCGTATGCGCATAAATTCTTCACTGTTGTATTAAGGGTTGATGATATCAACACGCCTACATTAAAATCCAATTCTATCTCTTTACAGACATATAAATCCTTTCAAATTTGGAAGAAGGCTAGTAACTTCGTGGTTGCTGTAAGTTAATTGCATCGAACCAAGTCATCAGCTGGTACTTAATTTTTACGACGCCGATAGGATGAATGGTAAAGTCAACCTCGGCAGAGTATGAATTCGGAGCAAAAAGACAGACGAAATGGCGTTAAGCATTTTCCCTCGCCTGCTAACAATTGTGCCAGATCTGCTGGCATAATAATGATATGTGTTTTAATATATTTTGAATCAGAATTATGCAATGTGGAGGAATTTGGTTGTTAATTATTGCATGACCCCTGACCATGTAATGGCTTTCATGTTTGGCCAATATTTAGGTACAAAATGAACCAAAGAAACGTATCATACAGCATCTAATAGAAATATGCAAATACGCAAATACAAATAAATAATCTATACAAATGACTGTTCGTGTTCTACATTAATGTTTTAGTATAAATCTACGTTTATGTAGAAACAGACTTTTTTTTCATGTTGTACACGTTTGTTTATATATAGCTACGTGACCTCTTCTGCCTCTATGATCGGTCGACCTCATTAATAGATTATTTGCTTAATATAGCATGAAAGGTCAGAACGTGCTTCTCTTCTTCTATCTATTCAGACGTATTTTATTGAGTGGAATTTAAATGGTTTTTATCGATCTGGCCGTCACAATGCAGTAGCCAATCCTGATTTGATTATACTTGAAGTTCTAAAATACTAGCAGGACACAATGTGTACAAATGGTCCTAATACCATGAAACGTGATTCATAAGTGTGCTTAGGTATGGATTAACTAATTATGAGATAATCAAATTGTGTAAATAATTAATTCAATTAGACTTTAAGCAGCAGTAAGGATTCACATTGACTATTAATCCTAGATACAAGTGATACTTAAATGAAAACTTAAGAAAAAATAACGGGTATGGAATTAAGAAGTTTTAATAAGTCACGTAATTAGGAATTAATTAGACTTTCTGCTCCAGCGTCAATTACTTCGCAGAAATGTTCACTAAACCCAACTGAATCTATTCATGTCACTTAAGAACTATTTTAGGTATGGATCTCTAATTTAAGAAGCATTTTCTACTAATTACTATACACTAATTAAGAAGAAACATGCAGAAACACTGTTTTCAAGCTACTTGATGAATGCAGCAGAAGAAACATGTCTTAGACCCAGTTGACATGGAAAGAAGACTTTAAGAAACATCCCAAGTATTGGAAGGCAATACGAAATCTTTATTTAGATCGTTAATTAGGCCTTAATTAGACTTTCTGCTACGGTGTAAATTCTTTAACAACAACATTCGGCTCGTCAAACTGAATATAATTATAGTATGTAAGAGTGATAGGTATGGATCCCTAATGTAAGAAGCGTTTTGACTAATTAACATATCATCGTCTATTGAAACTGGACGAACACCTTTAAATGAAAAAATGTTGATATATGTAAATCATTGCATTCTATTTAACAATCATGTGGTTCTGGAATGTCCAATTTTGCGTTATGTATATTGAGAAGACCTGTGATACGATGCATGGTGTACACAAGCACGTGTGTGTATTCCGCTGCAGGCTACACGCACCGGATTTGCGATACCAAGTGATTGCGTCCTTAATTGCAGGCGTCCGCTAGTCGCATGCTCGTTGAATCTCATCCCACATCTAAACAGAATTTCAGCATCTTTCGAAGGTCTGACATCGTAAGTAGCCCATACACGTACTAGTAGTGAATAGCGACAGTAGTACTATTAACATTGATATCTATCTTTACGTGGACATTTTGTTAGAATGCTGAAAATGATGAACAAAAGGAGATAAGTTCATATTGTTGCCAAACGAGAGCTGTCTGTCTACTGCAGGCACTGCAACAGCCAGGTCAAGTCATTTTGACAAAACGGTTCCTTCAGTGCCACACGGTTTATGGTCACGTCCAACACAAGCTTCAAACCCGACGATTTATAGCATGTGAATATCTTCTTTACAGGAAGTGATCGCATATACAGCCGGTATATATATATATATATATATATATATAATATATATATATATATATGTAGGTCCCGGGTTGATTCGGGGTTAACCACATTAAATAAGGTACTCAATACATAGTAGAGTAAAATTAATTTTTATATAGAAGGAGCTTCTACAGGATAGAACTGTTCATTCAAGAGAAATCTTCAGGAAGCTTCCTGAGATTTCTCTTGAATAAAACAGTGTCAGTCCTGTAGATAAGCTCCTTCTATATAATAAATATATATATATAATATATATATATATATATATATATATGGTGTGTGTGTGTGTGGTGTGTGTGTGTGTGGTTGGTGTGGTGTGTATATGCATATATAAATATGGACATATATATATATGTATGAATTATATATATTTTTATGCATACATTAATATATGTACATATATATATTATGTATGTATATATGTATGTGTATATATGTGTGTGCGCGCGAGTGTGTATGTGTATGTATATATCAATATTCATTTATACTCTTTATGTTTCAGCCTTGAGAGTGTAGTCATGCTGGGGGCCCGTATAATATATATACATACAACACACCACATACCACACAGATATATATATATATATACACACATATTATATATATAATATACACACACACATATATATATATATTAAATATATATATATATATATATATATATTATATTATATATATATATTATACATATGTATGTATATAAGTAAATAATTTGCTTAGAAGTATTAAACGTGTTGAAAACATTTCGAGGTCGGTAAAATAACTACAAGCGATTTGCTCCACTGCAGATAAAACAGTTTTAAAATAATGGGGCGTACAATGATTTTTTTTTGTACAGAGTTAAACATAAAAATGATCTATGGACACATGGAAAGGACACGGTAATAGTATACAACATTAAAAGCATATATTATTTCCCCTCCACGAGCCTGTACTTCCGTAGTATATGATGTACCTGATATTAAATGTAATGGACGTCAGTATTAAGATGTAAAAATGTTTAGCACTTAACATATTAAAATAAATTATTTAAATCACAGATACAGACTGAAACCATTGTTTATATGTCGGTGTGGAATATAGACATATGGTTATGAATATCAATACCATGGTTCTAAAAGATAGGTGGCTTGCAGACATATCATACCATATATGACACACACCACACCACACACCACACACACACCACACACACCACACACAACAACACACACAACACAAACCACATATATATATATATATATATATATATATATATATGAATGTATTCATGTTTATTATATACATTTTCATATACATACAGAAATGTATAACTATTACATACATATATATACACTCGCATATACATATTAATAATACATATAAGCACAAATACATAAGTGTTTCCCCCTCTTCTTTAACTCTCCCACTCTATCTCTTCCTCTTTCTCTCTCTCGCTCTCTCTCTTCCTTTATTTCTCTCTCTCTCTCTCGCTCTCTGACTCTCTCTATCTCTTTGTATACCTCTATATCGCAGGTGTAAAATCTGTACAGTTTCATTAGTTAAGTACTTTCTATTTTGAGCTACATTTGAAACGATAATTATTCGAACGGATACTTAAATGATAAATGATGGAAGTTTTGGAACTACTTTGAATAATGGCCATCTCTGAAGAATATCAGAACATAACAAGTCAGTAGACGGAACAATTTTCATGTAGTCATTTATCAAATACTGTATTTTCATTAAATAAACGAAGCGTCACATTTGTAAAATTGTACAATTCATAAGTGAAAAATAATAATAGCGTTACGTATAATTATATAGCTATAAATATATATATAAGTTTATAAATACATACACTTACTCGCACATTGGCCCGGCCTGCCAGAAGATATATTCACACAAATAAACACGCATTTATATGTGTATTGATATCGAAAATATATCTCACTCTCAATTAGATTTACTGCCCTACAGACAATAATCCATATATGTGCATAAATATAGAAAAAAATGTTTCGATTCTTGTAAACTAGTGAATGTGTGTATGTGTGTGTGTAAGGAGAGGTACTGTTTATTTCTACGTGTATATTTTTTCACTAGTTTCACTGATTTTAGTATGGCAATTCTGGGACATCGGCTACAAATGTTTTGTTGAACATAAGGAAGCCATTAACTATTTCTGGTTTATATATCGGTCTACATGTTACGGGACGCTGAGGAATAACAACATATATACAAAAGTTGTGTCTCTCTTTGTGTGTCTGCGTATACGCTTCGTGTGTATATACAGATATATTATAATATAGATGCATATGGAAATACATTTATTCATATATACATATGCATCTCTCTCTCTATCTCTCTATCTATCTATCTATCTATCTATCTATCTATCTATCTATCTATCTATCTATCAATCAATCACTCTGTCTATCTATTTATCTACCTATCTATCTCCTTATCTATCTATCTATCTATCTATCTATATATATATCTATATATCTGTCTGTCTATTTCTCTATCTATTTATCTCTCCCTCTCAATCTATCTATCCGTCTGCCTGTCGATCTATCTACATACATACATACATACATACATACATACATACATACATACATACATACATATATACACACATATACATCCAACCGTACATGTGTGATTTTTGTGTTATTATTTAGTTATTCCTCTTGCGCGTGACAGTGAAATGTATGAGTGTGCGTGTATGTATTATGTGTGTTTGCATTGGTTAATTCATGTTTGTTATTTTTCCATGTGAAAGTGTCTCTGGTTGGCTTGGAGCTATCTATGTTGCATTATGCGGTTGTGTAGTACCAAGTAAATGTGTTGATACTGTGTGGATGTGCTTTATTTTTATTATTTGCATTTTGATTATAAATGAGGAGACAGCAAGCAAGTGTATTAGTTTGACGCTCGAGAAGGAGGGGAAAAGGTTTTGCCGTTTCGAGGCTACGCTCTTCTACAGAAAGAGTTGAGAGGAAAAACATGGAGAGATAAAGAAAAAAAAAAAGAGAACTGAGAGTGAAAGAACATAAGTAAGGATTAATGGTTCAGCATGATGAAAAGATTCAAAGAAAAAAGGTTGCGAGAAGGGGAACTAGTGCCGGCTGAACTAATGAGATGAGAATATTTGGGCCTCATCGAAACCGACGAAGAAGGTACCGTAGATGGGTCTCATTCTTGTTCCCATGGACATCTTCCGAAACCTGGTGATGACCATGATGCTGATGAAGACAGTTAAGATGGTTATGGGGAAGGATGTGTAGAAGAATATGTAGATGATGATGAGGGTAACATCGGTGATGATGTGTGTAAAAATGGTGTAGGTGAGTGTGCATCCCTAAATGGGGGCGAGCGAAAGCGAATGTATGTGTGAGTGAGATGAAAACATGTGTGTCTATGGCAGCGTGCATGTATAAGTGTATAAGAAACCCAGTGCGTGCATTGTGTAGAGTGATGTGAATTTTGTGAAAATATGTGTGTTTATGTGTATGGACGTGTGTAAATGTGTGTGAGGCTGTATCTGTTATGCGGCGAGCTGGCAGAATCGTTAGCACGCCAGGCGAAGTTCTTACCGGTATTTCGACTGATGTTACGTTCTGCGTTTAAACTCCACCGATGTCGACTTTGCCTTTCATCCTTTCAGGGTCGAATCAATAAGTACCAGGGATGCGTGGTGGAGTGTGTTGTGAGTACGCTTTTGAACAGTGTGTATGAGTGTTTCCTTAATAGTGTGTCTGTTGGAAGTACTGAGTTGGACAGGTGTGGGGTGGAGTGGAAGAGCAGTAAGTATACTAGGGTGTGTGAGGATACGTGTGTGATTCGTTTTAGACGAAGATAGGTGGCGTATTTAAGGCCATTAAGAGCAAAGACCTGAAGAGAGGAAGATCAAATTCCTGCTCATGGCGGAGGCGGGACTTCGGGTGGCACCCGTACAAAGGCAGCCCGAACAAAAACAGATGTTGTAGCGAATGACCGGTTGAGCGCAAATGGCCCGAGACCGGGTTCTCATTGCCAAGTCTGATGTCTTGGAAGTGCTCTGTGAACCGGTCTGCAATCAGCGTACCATTTGACCAATGTACAGAGAAGGACAGAGGCAAAGAGAAAGAAGGAGATGCAGTAAATGACTTGCTGTATATGCAGATAAATGAGTCGGCGATGTAAGTTGGGCGGTGTTCGGTGCTTGTGAGAGTAGTGGTGTTGGAGAGGTAGTGGCTGGTGCGAAAGAGTTTTTGAGAGAAAGAGGATGAGCCAGGTCGGGTGCCAGGTATATGAGAGCGGAAGGAGCCAAGATGTTCACCGATGAGTGAGGTAGCGCCGATATAGGCGTCAATAAGGCAACTATATTGATCAGGAGTAGGACCAGTTACATGTGAGAATATTTGGGCCTCAAGAAAATTGACGAAAAGGCTGCCATAGATGGGGTGCATTCTTGTTACCATGGTCATCTTCCGAGAGTTGATAGTGTAACTTCCCTGGGAGCAGGAAACAGTCAAGGGAGAGGCCGAGTATAGCTAAAAGAAAGAATGGAGGTTTCGGGGTGTGGGTATGGACGAAGTTCTAGAAAGTATATATACTCCCATATATATATATGGGAGTATACAACGATAACTCCATGCAATATAAACATAACGTCACAAGAAATTTGAAAAGCTACACGCGAAACCGGTAATTTCTTTAAAAATTTTAAAATTATGTCATTTTAAGGAAAGGAAAAAAATTTTTCCAATATTCTCCAGACATTTTGACACAAATATATATATTTTTTAACATTTAAGCCTTCTGTCGTTTTTTCACACTTTACTATTTTCTTATATATTCACCCACGTGCTTTACCAAACAAACTTTCTTATCTATATATATATATATATATATATATATATATATCACGTAATAAAATGCATACTATGAAAAGTATAATTTTGGGTGTGTAAGTAGTTAATTTTACACTGGAAATAAATGAATTATTTTTGCTTATTTACCGGTTCCTTACTTAGGTAAGCTTTGGAATGTATCTCGAACTATGATAGGAAATGTTGCTTATACAAAAAAAAGGAAGCATCTCTAAAATTGGGCGTACTCTGTAGAGTTTTATTAGTCACCAAATGTGTAGGCGTACAAAACATGCATGTGTACACATAAACCATGAAAGAAGTTGTTTGCAGATGGCTCAAGTAACCCTCGAGATAAACGTAACTTAGTGCAGAGGTTGAGTTGTCCTGCGCTACACTGAATGATATATCTATAACAATATTTCTCCTGCGTAATTCTTCGAAAGCAAACTCCATCACACAGACTGTAATTACTATCTCTTCTTAATTCTCCATTTTAATGTGTCTGAATGGACATTCCCTATATTCCTTCATTAGTATTTTGCCTCACTGAGCAACGTGACGACATATATTTCTATATTGCTATCATTTTTGTTGTCACATTCTAAGCATCTCTTGAAAATTGCATTTTTCTTTTATTAATTCCTTTCCCGAAATGTGGCAATGAACATCTATTTTGTCGTTATATCAATGGTTTGCGTAGAAGTTCTTCTAAAAAGGAATAAAGCGTTTGAAGGCGTCAAATTACAGAAATCTTCGGAAGAATACGTCTTACAAAACTTTTTTTATGCTAGTAAATGTTTAGGATTAAAAATAAACATATCAGAAAAATAAGTTGGAGTCCAAGATGTGTTCTAAGAAGTGCAGAAGAATTTCGGTTATAGCCTGTAAAACTCCTAGCATTCTTTACATGAAATAACACGTGACTAAATTGAAAATTGAAAATTAAGCGGTTTCTCATCAGAAGCACTTCGTATTGCAAACTTCCTTTTTTCGAAAATTGCTATTTTTGAAGCGTTCATTTCATAATTTGCTTTCATTAACATAGAAAAGCCCTTAATCCTAATAAATCCCTTCTGTGACAGCTTTTTCAGAAAATATCGAGCAAGGTTGCACATGATAATTACTTGCACTTGTAACCGCACCTCTTCCACAAAAACTGAGAATTGCGAAATTCAGCTAAATGCCAGCTCCAAATATTTATCCATTTTTTCGTTAAGGTTTATTTGTTTACGACTAACCTTTTTCTAACCTTACTTCTGCAGATCGTAATTGCTTTGTGACTGTCATCTCCCAAAGAAAAATAAGACAAGAATCTGAATTTCAATAACTATATTGTTTTCTATTCGCTTTTGTTTTCTCTAGGAATGAACGATATAAAATTTGACAAATCTGCAAGGGGTATAAGAGGCTCAAAGCAAATAAGATAATGATGCATATTTCCTTTTTTTCCCCCCATTACCCATAGCGTTAGCCCACTTGTTATTTTCTCCTAGCTTTCCAAATTTTCACAGATTGAATCTCTGAAATAATTGGATTCTGTGAGATGGGGCGTCTAAATATGTGTCTAATGCCCTACCCTTCACAAAGCTTCTTGCGACGTTTGTTGGCATAAATATACGACAATGTGTTAATCAGCAAAGTATAAAATTTGAGACATTTACGACACTATCAAGTAACGAAACGGTTAATTTAGTATTTGAAAAATCTCAGCCAAGAGAAAGAAAACAATAATAATTTTCAAATTATTATGTTATGCAATATAATCATATACTGATATATGTGAAATAATGTTACAGGTGTTTATAATACTAGCAACAATTTTGGAGGAAAGAGTAATAAATATATATATATATATATATATATAATATATATAGGTGCAGGAGTGGTGTGTGGTAAATAGCTTGATTACCAACCACATGGTTCCGGGTTCAGTGCTACTGCGTGGCACTTTGGGCAAGTATCTTCTTCTATAGCCTCAGGCCGACAAAACGCCTTGTGAGTGGATTTGGTAGACGGAAACTGAAAGAAGCCCGTCATATATATATATATATGTATATATGTGTGTGTGTGGGGGGGTGTCTATGTTTATCTACCCAATATCACTTGACAACCAATGCTGCTGCGTTTACGTCCCGGTAACTTAGCGTAAGAACGATAGAATTTGTACTAGGATTACAAAAATTAAGTCCTCGGGTCGATTTGTTCGACTGAAGGCGGTGCTCTAGCATAGCCGCAGTCAAGATCAAATGACTGAAACAAATAAAAGAATATATATATATATATATATATATATATATATATATATATATTATATATATATATATATATATATAATATATATATATATATTTGTAGATAAACTTAGATATGTTTCGACCAAAGTTTGTTCAGATCTATGTCTAACTTAATAGCACAACATGATTGGATTATCTAAACTCTTTTTAGGTCAACTTTCGTGGTGTCATGGGCTATTCGAGTTGGGAGTTCTTCTTGAGTGAACTGAAGATATATATATATATATATATATATATATATATATATATATATATATATATATATATATATATATTCTTTTAATTCTTTGAGCTATTTGGCTGTTGCCATACTGGAACACCGCCTAGTAGTTATTGTATCGGCCTCTTTAACCAAAACCGGTTGTCAAGCAATGATGAAGAACAAACACACAAAGACATACACACAAACACGCACATGGATATATATAGAGATAGATATATATATACATAAAATCACACACAAAAATACTCAGAGACACACAGACACACACACAAATATATATACATATACATACGACGCGCCCTCGATATAACATTCACTTCTTCCATTTCACTTCCAGACATTTCTATACAAAATTAAAAAATCAAATCACAAACCACACCCAACAAAGCCAACGGCAAACACTTTAAATGAACAACAACCATTATTATATATACCATGTGTAAATTTACAATCACACCAAAAATATTCTATAGGCATTGTACCTGCTCACCGTATATTGTCTGCATTGAAATATTTGTGGACTACAGGCATACAAGCCCCCCCCCCCGCCGTCTATATATCCACGAACGTATCTGCGCGCGCGTATGTGAAAATGTATATTATATTCATATAGGCTGGCAAAGTATAACTTGCAATTTGTGATATTCGCAGATGGTAGAAGACTGCATTTAATGTGTGCGTCTGGGTTGTTTGTGAATGTATGCATATAAAACACGCCTATGATGGCGTCTACTGTAAGGACGAGTTTATATATATATATATATATATATATATATATATATATATATATAAAAGTCCGTTTCCTTGCTTTGTTTCTATGTTTTCGTTTCTCGTTTTGTTCTACGTTTATTTGTGGTGTCCTGTGCTCATATATGCATGTATATATACATATAGATGTAGGTATGTACACATATGTATGTATACATATGTTTTATTTATTCAATTGTTATTATATATATATATATATATATATATATATATTATATATATATATATATATACATATAATATACATATATATATATACATATATATATTTATATTTTTATTTTATTTATATTTATATTTATATGTATGTGTATGTATAAATATTTTATATCGATCCGTAATCTGTATAAATACTCTTTAACTGAAATTACTATGGATTGAATAGAATTTTGCAATCTGTAATAACCTTAAATTTATTAAACCTAATGATTTTCAATATTTTTCATTCTTTTTAGGCGGAAATGATTTTAATTGTTTATAATAATCGTTTATAATAATCTATATTTAATCGTTTAATTCATTAAGTAAAAAAGGCTTCAAGTAAATTATAAATACATATTTATAATGTTTTCACAGATAAAACTACCTATAAATTTTGAAGATTAATTTTTCGTTGATTCTTCATTTCGCACTAAATATCTTATCATTTTAATTGCATTTCATCCAATAACCGATTAGATCTGTTATATAATTTATTATATTTAGCAAAATCTTATTCTATATTCCTACGTAAATGATTTTGATAAAATATTTGTTATATATTTGTAACATATTTCATGTTTCACAGCGAAGTATTTTACAATTTGTTGTTGATTATATATATTTTAAGAGAGTAATCCATTATATAATTGATGTGTAGGCGTTTGCAGTGAAATACATATGAGATACGAAATTTTCTAGGAAATATCTTACTATGAATCTGGCACACGCATATAATGCAGTTCAAGGAGCAGCGAAATAAAGGGTCGGGAAACGAAACAGAATTGTTAAATAACCTCTGTTTTCGATCTCTTGAAATAGGGTAGCGACTCATTTGGCCCGAAAAAAAAAGCCTATTTCGATGATGGTGTACTATGGAGAATAAAATCGCCCTAACGCAGAGTATTGAACGGCAGAGACATTTCAAAGCGCCCTCTATGGATTGATATATGTACCTTGGGGCTTTTATGCTCTCATCACTACCAAATGCCCAGAGAATAACTCCTAAATGATTGAAAGTTCTCTCTCCTAAGAAATCATGTTTTAAAATTACTTTGATGCTTTCAGGTTTTCTTTAAATTGAGAAACCGAAGGCAAAATGGCGTTTTTACAATTCAAAAACCTCCTGAACTTATTTGAAGTGATCGAAAATATGTTTCGAATATCGTTATTTGAATTTCAGATTTTAGACATTCTCTAAATATCAAATATACATGATACCGGAGCGAAATAAGACGACTATATACACCTGGCCGTCTATATAACTACAAAAGGAAAAGAAAGATTATCTCGATTATCTTTGAAACTTTACTCTAATACTTTAAAGTCGATTGACTCGTATGTATATTTATTACTGTATACGATATGAGAGAAAAGTTGTCGATACCGTCATGGTTCGAATGTTGCTGAAAATTGAAATATTCCATACACAAAAACGGAATCATATTTAGCGACTTGTACTGTTGTAAGAGGAAGCAATGTGAGACCAACAAGTCTGTATTTAATATGTCGATGTTTAAAAAATCAAATAAATTAAGATATAAATTGATAAATAAACAAATATAAAAATATTTGTCACATACCTGGCATAAATATATGATTTAGATATAGCGAAGAACAATAAATAAACCTCCCCTCTATATATATATATATGTACGCATACATACAACATACACACAAACAAACACACGCACAAGAAATTTCACGGAAGGCCACAACAGTGCCAACAACATGATTAACAACGACATCAACAGTGGCGCTGACAACGATAGCAATACTAACAACTGCAACTACATTAATGGTAACAACGTGGGCGAACACTTACAGAGAAGACAAGAAGAACTGCACTATATTTTGCGGGTCTTAGGTCAGCAGCTGCACAATGGGGTGAGAGGATGTGGCTGTTGAGGGGAAGGCCACACTGCTGCTAAATTATGTCACACACACAAGACAAACAAGGACACAAACGCATGCGCATATAACGATACACACCTTAGAAGAACAGAATGGAGTAAGTGGAGCAAGATCCCACACGAGAACAAAAGGGCTGCTGAAGAAGTCACACGAAAGATTTCCGGACAATGGACAAAATTTAAAATAATAAAATAAGAACAGTAATAAATGATGAAGAAAAAGATACAGTGCGTGTGTTTATTTGGGAACAATAAATGACCGTCCCGAAATACACTATCGGTTTCAACACTCGATTTCACATCATGAATCGTTCAACACAAACCGATAACCGTATACATACACACACACTTTCATACACGCTTGGTGGCTGCCCCCTCGTTATCGATTATGGCCATTACACGAAGGTTAATCAATGTTGTTATCGTACAATGCCTTTGCAAGAAGATTCTTTTAGAGTGAGGAACGGCTGTGCACTGAGTCAATCCCACTCACTAAGCAACAGCAGCCATAATCCGAAAAGAAGAATAAGTCAACATCATCGGTAACAACTGTGCCGCAGGTTTTATGTCAGAGTTATCCCAGTTACCTGAGTTACCTTCTCCTAGAAGGATGCCCTAACAAAGGCTAGGAGTCCTTCACTCCCAATACCGCGCGATCGGGTATTCAGTCCGATTATTTCTATGTCCCCGCGCATCCTTAAGACATTTATTGGATGGTCGTTGACTCTCAAGGGTTCCTCCGCCCTTTGACGGGTTTTGTTTTTCCTCCCGCAGGGTGTCCAATAAACACCCTCCTTACCACGACCCGACCATGCAACAGGTTGTACTGGGTTACATGTTACCAGTAGCACTCGAAAGTGACCTCACATAACATACATGCATACATGCATACAAACATACATGCATACATACATGCATACATACTCACACAGACACAAACACACACATAGGCACAGGTTGGTTGCATGATAAGAAGTTTGTTTCCCAAGCATATGGATCCGCGTTCAGCTTTTGGGTGTCTTCTACTATAGCCTCGGCCTGATACTAGACTTCTGAACGCATTTGGTAGATGGATACTGAAAGAAACCCCTTCTGTAATGGGTATGTGCATGTTAGTGTGTGTGTGTCTGTCTGTCTGTATCGTGTGTGTGTACATTTATTCACGTGTTTGTCACCCATCGCAGCTGGAAACCAGTTTTGATGTATTTTTTTCACTGTTCCATAACTGTTCGGCATTAGAGATCGATACAGTAGGTAGCAGACTGAAACAAAACATAAGCACTAGGGTCGATACATTGACTAAAAATTCTTCAATGCATTGCCCCAGTATGGCCGCAGTTGAATGAGTGAAATATGTAGGTGATAAAAGTTACTTTAAAACGGGAAGTCTTATAACTACGACTTATAACTACTTCCGTATTTGACTAATGTTTGAAACGAATATATTTATAGAAGTATACATAAATATTACACATTTTACATATAAGATAATATGGGAAAATTGAACATTTCAGGGAATAATTATTTCCATCTACACAAGTGCTCAATTTTAGCAGCATGTGCTCTGGTTCACAGTCACCGAATATATTAATTTAGTGCGATGATAAACGGTAGCTTACATATTATGAACGATATTGAATAAATTATTTCTAAGTCTTATTATCATGAGTATTCGCAGGCGGTGAGCTGGCAGAATCGTTAGCACACTAGGAGAAATGCTTATCGATATTTCACCCTGTAGCTACGTTCTGTGTTCAAATTCCGTCGAGGTCGACTTTACGTTCCATCCTACCGAGGTCGATAAATTAAGCACCTAACTGGTGTCGATCTAGTCGACTGGCCCCCACTCCTCCAAAACTTCGGGCACCGTTAAGTTACTATGTATAGTTGTCATTTTTTTGGTATTGTTTGTTGTTATGTTAGTGATGAATAATAAACAATAAATTCATCAAAAAGACTTCAACAATTGGAAAAAAAATGAAATATTGAACCGTCAGAATCGATAGCACTACGGACAAAATGCTTGGCAGCATTTCTTCCGGCTTTTCATTCTGAGTGCAAATTCCACCATGGGCGACTAGGTCTTTCGTCTTTGCCATGCAGGTAAAATAAATACCAGTTGACTACTAGGGTCGATTTAACTGATAGTCACGCCCCTTCCCCATTCCAGGGGCACTGTGACTATAATCAAAATAATAATCACTAATTTTGCAACTAGAGCCCCCCTAATACGAGAGACTTTGACTTTATTGTTCAGAGTTTACGCGTTCATTTGCTCTAGGTGAACTTCATGATGCTAACTTCAGTTTTGATAACTTTCTTCGATTAACGCCAGTACCACTGAAATAGCATCTTAGACATTGATGCTTACGTGATTCAATTCCATTGTAGTTTAGAAACATTATAATGTTAAGTATCAAATAGAAAACAATTTAGTGGCATTAACTTGAAACATTACCGTCCGTTAGAATAATATTGATATTCCATTCGCTTTATATCACTGAAACGTAGTTAAACGTATCAAGGGCTGAAGAAAATCAATGGAGACGAACATCGCTGTTCTTCACTAGAAATGAGAATGACACCAAATAATAGAAAACAACACGGAACAACTTGCTAAAAGTTTTCGCAATTATCTTTCACCTTTGATTGTTGAATTTTAATTTTATTATATTTTCCGTATATAAAAGTGAATCATTACTTCTTGTAATGTTAGCGATGCCCTGTTATTTTAAATTGATTTCACGTTGCGTATATTTCTGAATTTACTTCGTTCAATACAGAGACACTCATGACCAGATATTTTCAACAAACGAACATTAAACTCTAAAATGATTTCCTCACTTAATGTGCTAATTATTGACATATTTATGCAAAGAAAATATATTTATAACCAAATATAATTTATTTTTCCGAGAAAATTAATGGACCAGAATTTTAAATGTAGAAATGAAAGTAGGAACATTACTGTGTTTGTCATTAATCTATTTGGCAAGAAGTAATTTGCTTCGTCAATTAAATCAGGAGCTCAAAGTTAGTCAATAAACAACAAGAGTTTATGTGTCATCAGCTTTGAAATCACCTCAGAATCAACTTTGCCGTTCTACGTTTACATTATTGAGAAGTTTAATGTATTGGCTTGGTTGCGTGTTGCTGCGGCATTGTTCGCAGCAGATAAAGGTCATCTACTTTAAGAATGAAGGCAATGGCCGGTGTACATCTGCATAATTACATTGTTCATTTCTACAATTACATACGCGAAATCTGTGAACAAGAGGAATCGAAATTGATGAAAAGAGTATTTAGAGAAAAAGGGTTTGTGTAGAAATTAGGAAGAGTTCCAGTGATATTGAAATCTTATTATAGATTAATGTGTTAAGGTACTTAACGATCAATGACACTTGTTTCCACACAAATCGAATAAAGACTTGGTTCGAAACGCTACTTGCACTATATTCGACATTTACAGAACAAATTTTAAATTCAGCTGAATACGTCTGCTGTCCAACTTTATCTGTCAGTGAATTTGTGTTCAATCCACAATGCGGTACAAATGTGTTGTTTTAACAAACCATTCTAATTTACTGAAATCACGTGTCGAAATCATATAGTTAGTCGTTGCGAACCATAAGTTTATTATGGATCACCAAAATACAAATTATGTGAAAACATTTTCGCTAGTTTTCTGTTTATACTGGAAAATCTGGTTCTGTTTTGTATTCCATCTCACTCTACTACGTTCAATTTGCTCAAACAGCTCTACGTGGTAACCAGACCGAATCTCTCTTATGCATAGCATTGATAAGTTTACATTTATATTCATTGACGAGAAATTCACTGGTATAACAGTTACATTTTTGTTGAGGAAAATAAGCGACTGAAACGACCATTAGAAAACGGGATGATGATAATAAATAAATATGTAAACGTCATATACAAGCATTTTTAGTTTCAATTGTTCGAATCAGAGAATGTATCAGAACTAAAAAAAATATTTGTGAATCATCAGTTTTGATATTAATGGAGGTGCTTTGCGAAAAAGGGAATTCTGGAAGACACTTGAAAGAAAAGTAATAAATCTGGTTTAATGTCCCTCTCCGCGACATTGAGAAGTGAACCTGACTAAAACAAATGTAAATAAAGACTTCAGGATAGGAAAATTAACAGACCGTACCCACACATTTGATATGCAGAACGCATGATGTAAAAGTACATCGCAACGATACACTTTTAACACAGGAATAAAGATAAAGCAAAAGAGCGTGAAAATAAACCACGTAAATTTATGGTAGAAACAATAAAATAAAGAAAATGTTAATTGCGTTAGATTACAGGCATGTCATAGAAATGTACCAAAAGTATAAATTAGTGAAAAAAGTTTTCGTATAAATGGATGGAGATTATAACATCGATGAAAAGATTTTAGGTTGAAATGCTGGAATACATTTTAGGGAGAGATAAATGGCAGACATTAGGAAAAAGAGAAATATGGTATATATGAAAAAATAGTTGGTACAATTTTTTCAACATTGTTTTACCAGCAGAATCAATGCTGAAGGGTTTTAAACAGTATTAATTAAGCCAACGTATCAATTATTGTTATCAGTACTACTATTCTGACGACGGAGGTGAATTATATCTCATGAGGAGGGCATATATCAAGTGCAAATACTGTTATTCATATTTTTGTATAAATAGATGTAGAGCCAGTGATATAGCGAACTCGGTGTTTAATAGCATTTCTTACCCTATACTATCGGCCGAAGTTTGTAGATCGAGTTATAAGGTTCATGCTCTAACTGAATTTGCGTACACACACACACACATACATACTTACATACATACATACATACATACATACATACATACATACATACATACATACATACATACATATGTATGCATACATGCTATTACATTAATCCCTTGATATCGCCTTTGTTTCATTCTACCCCGCAATAGATGTAAATCCGGGAAGTAGAAGCAGTACTGTACTGTATATTTTCTAATTGTTTATATAATTTATTTATATTTATTTTATTATATTGCGTTGAGAAAAAAACGAGCAATTTCGACACTTTATTCTTTTTGCTTTTAATTTAGGTTCTAAGGCCGCAAACGCTGCTCTCGACATGTGTGCTCTGTACGGAGATGATGGCATAGCTGAAAGAACCGCTCGTGTTTGGTATGCCAAGTTCAAAAA
The DNA here is from genome assembly GCF_006345805.1 of Octopus sinensis. Taxonomy (NCBI): domain Eukaryota; kingdom Metazoa; phylum Mollusca; class Cephalopoda; order Octopoda; family Octopodidae; genus Octopus; species Octopus sinensis. The sequence continues at coordinate 6,966,452 of NC_043001.1, read as the reverse complement.
TGGAAAGAGGCACATCATTCTGGCCGTCCAGTTGAGTTCGATGAAGAGCGATTAAACCAACTTTTGCACGAACATTCTCGTCAAACAACAGAACAGAGAAAATGGAATGCTCCCACACTGCTATAGAGAAACATCCTCACTCGATGAGAAAGGTTCAGAAGTATGGAGCATGGATTCCGCATGCTTTAAGTGACAGCAACAATAATCAACGAGCCACAATCTCAGCTGGTTTGCTTGCTCGTCACTGCTCAACTCATGGACACAAGCAACGATTTCTTTGCCGAATCGTTACTGGTGGCGAGAAACGGTGCCTGTACATCAATATGAAAGAGCATGAGGAATGACTTAGCCCCGATTACCAAGCGACACCGCGCATGAAACAAGATCTTCATTCGCGTAAAATGATGTTGTGCATATTGTGGGACTGGGAAGGGATTATCCATTATGAATTACTTGAACGGAAGCAAACGGTCAACGTGGAACTCTATGTTCAACAGATGCAACGAATCAACACGGTTAATCAAGAGAAAAGACCTAATCGTCAGCATCGAGTTCTTCTGCTGCACGACAACGCCCGCCCTCATATCACCAATATGACCAAGAAAGCCATTCAAACGTATGGCTGGGAAGTGCTTCCACAACTGCCGTTGTCTCCTGATTTGGAACCAACGGATTTCCAACTCTTTCGATGTTTTTCAAATGTTATGCGCGGAGTTTCGTTCAATACTGATGCAGAATTGAGAGCTTGGTTGGATCAATTTTTCGAGTCAAAATTGGAGGATTTATACCATCAAGGTATTTTGAAAATCTTGTTGAACGTTGGGAAGGAGCTGTAAATAACAAGAGTGAATACATTATGGATCAATTAGTTCCTTTTTTTTTATTAAACCTTTTAAAATATTTATATATATATAAAAAAACGGTGGGAACTTAATTGCCAAACTAATAAATGAAAAACAACACCACAGACGAATAGACGTAAGCTTAAATGATAAATTGCGACACAGGAAGCTCGATTTGGTGAGGAATAACTTTATAGCCATCACTGTTTTCCCATGGAATCCAAACATTTGTAGCTTAGCCCAAACGGCAGTGGTTCACCAAATCTCCAGAATATGGTAGATTAGCACTGCAGTGAATTTTGTCATCGCACGTCGCCAGTTTCCACTTTTGTGCGAGTTCTACCTTCTGTCCACAATTAACCTTGACGGAAATAATTTTATTTTGCTTAGGAATACTGACATATTTGTAGAGAAATAGCACATTGAAAATAGCACATTGACGAGTTTCGCTAGGATGATTATGGCAGAACCGTTTGTGGTAAAGTTACAATTTCAAATTATCACAAGGTATTTTCATACCATCTTTGGAGAAGAAAGGGTATGTTATGTGTGTATGTATGTATGAATGTATGTATGAGCTTATGTATATATATAGCTAAATCTGAAAAGTCGAGGTAAATCAGAAGATATACGGCATCGTGAGGACGTGGGAATGCAAAGTATTACCACATATAATATATTTATATATATCGTGAGAGAGACAGATATAGGATGACAAATAGATAAATAGATAGAGTTTAATCGCTCAGGGAAGGAAAGAAAAGTAGATCTACGCATCGAGCCAAGCTCTTCGACAGAGGCAGGGGATGGAGGAGAGTCGAAGACAAAAGGAAGACGGAGGAAAATGTGGCGCACGATCCACATATGGTTACACACACACACATATACACACACACACACACACATATATATATATATATATATAAATGAAAGAATGGAGTCGAACGACGATTTAACAAAATTCCTTTATTCTCGACACATGTTTCGAAGACTGCATATTCTTAATTCCGAAGGAATAAAGGGTGCATTATGCCGTCTTCTCATCAGGAAAGACAAGGAACTTATGTCAGCATCATGACGAACAAAAACTTTTAGATGACTGCCCACACGGAGTCCATAGTGATAATGAGTGTTTCTTTAAAATATTCCGTTATAAGCAGTGACGTCAAAATTGGTTGGATGGATAAGATTCTAAAAAGTTCAAGAGTTCAAAAATGGTTGGAAGGGGCAAGTTCTAAGAATTGGGGGGTGACAGAGTGCAAGTCGTATGTATGGTGATGCGTTGTTGTTTGCTTTTGTCAATGAGATTAAGTGCCTATGTGTGTTATGTATATAACTGCATTCGTGTCTATGTGTGTGTATATGTGTGCGTGATTGTTTGTGTGGGGGGATAAATGCCAAATACAACTAGTGGTGAAGTGACAGGTTTGTGTCTGTGTTTGATTGTGCTTATGATAGAGACAAAATATGTAGCAACAACAAATGGTGGTGCCCTAGCATGGCCACAACTCCTGAGCTAGATCAAATCAAATCAAAAGTAAAGGCATTTGAAAGATACATTCGAATGTAATTGGTTGAACTCCATACACGAGATACTCCAGTACCGTTTTTGCATCTAGTCCAGCAAATTTCATTCATAACGGACCATGCTGATGAATGTTACAGTTATCCTTAATTGGTATATATAAATATTTTAATCTTCGGATTCTTTTTTAATATGCTGGACCACTGGTTTTAATTGATAAATATCAATTTCTACCCTTAATTAATTTTATATGTATATATATATATATATATATATGGGGGGGGGGGTAGGTTTGTGTGTATGTGTATGTATAAATATGTATGTATGTATATATTTATCTATATATTTCTACCTTTAAATTTGTACATAATCATACATACTTCACATAAATTCACAATTAGTATCGCATTGATGTCTGAAATCTTTCTGAATCATAACATTCGTGTTTCAAGTCGTGTGAAGTCAAACCTCGCCTTATATCGTCAGTGTTCGATAAAATATACCAGCACAGAGACATGGCGTCCGACTTAATTGTCTAACACAACACATGCCCGAATTCTCTCATAGATTTTATATACATATATATATATATATATATATATATATATATATATATATATATATATATAATATATATGTGTGTGTAATATATATGTGTGGTGTGTGTGTGTGTGTGTGTGTATACATACATGCATACTTACCTTATATGTGTCCGTGTGTATGTGTGGTACTCTTTACAATGCGATGCTAAGTGCATTAAAAAATATTCCAAATTCCAACACTAGAACTTTTCAGTGACCATCTGTGATTGATATATTTCTGTCAGTTTCTTTTCTTCTTCGTCATTATTGCATTGCTTCGAGGTTTGGCTATGACTTCTGTTGTAATTCTTCCAAAAGTCTTTTTGTTCAGTAAGGTTTAGTTAAATTAATGGGAAAAACCATTTGTTAGGAGGAAGAGAGAATTTGTTGCAAGAATTAATGTATTTAGATGTAAGATGAAAGACTGAGTTCATTCTTTTTATGTAGACTTGCTTTAAGTCAATTTGGCAAAATATATGTAATTCCATGTGTGCAAGAACATTGAAGAATCTTTCCACCTGAACTGCACACTCGTCAGCCGTCTCTTCTAAGATTCGTTCTTATAGTACACGCACACACAAGCACACACACACACAAGCACACAATCACACACACACACACACACACAAGCACACACAAGCACATACAAGCACACACACACACATGAATCACACCCGCCAACACCCACACAAACCACCACACACAGACACACATAAACAAGTGGATGTGCGTGTGTGCAAGAAGCTTCCGTTCTGAAAATGTAAATAGGAAAATCTTCCTACTTTCTGAACACTGCGCTCACTCACATACACACACATTCACACACACATGCACAGACATACACACACACATATGAATATATATACATACACACACTTACACACATATATACACATAGAAATATATATACACATACATACATGCATATAAATATATCTATATATATGCATATATATATACATATATATATACATATATATATATATATATATATATATATATATAGACATACAATAAAACAACAAAAAGACAATTCATTAAATAGTTCAGTGACTTCGTAATTACCTAGTGTAATTTACTATTAAAGTAATCCACCGCTTTTGTCTTTTGTATCTTAATTTTGAAAAGATATGAAAATGAGATGTTTATTCAAAATGTTATATTTAAGTGTTTCATGTATAAAAAGAGGGCGAGTGATGTATCTGTATAAACAGTAAGCAACAACGTTTCTAGTTGTGTGGCATATGTGGTAAGAAGTTTTCTTTCGAACCCCAGATGGTCACATCAGAACTTTAGAAAATCTGTCCTACTATAGCATCGCGATGACCAAAGCCTTGTTGGCAGATTTTGTAGGCAGAAACTAAAAGAAGTTCGTTGTATATGAATATTTATTTCTTTATTACCGACAGACGGTTTAAATATACAGTGGACAAACAAGAACAAAGGGATGAAGTTCATTACATTCCCCCCAGAGCGTTACTGGTACTTATTTAATCGACCCCGAAAGGATGGAAGGGCAAAGTCGACCTCGTTAAACATTTTGCCCGGTGTGCTACAGTTTCTGCCAGCTCGTTGTATATAAATATGTGTGTGTGCTTCTGCGTGTGCGTGTTGCATTTATTTGTTTGTGTGTGAATTCGTTTGTGTGTGAATTTGTGTGTGTTTATGTATGTAAGCGCGCATGCATGTGTGTGTTTTTTGCGTGCGTGTGTGTGTCTCATCCCCTCTCTCTGTCTTGCTCTCTACCCTACCAGCGTTGGAAATCCGCTATTTCTCCGCCGCAACTTAGCGGTTTGGCTTGAGCGTCCGACAAAATAAGAACCAGGCTTGAAATTAAGTATTGTAGTCGAGTGGTTCGGCTAAAACTCTTCAAGGCGCTGCCACAGCATGGTCGCAGATAAGTAACAGAAACAAATAAAAACATGAAACAAATCATGTGCCCAGCCGTTCTCGTCAAATCTAAGTTATTTTTCAAATATCAATGAATTTGCAATATAACCAAATATGAATTTGCATGATTAATTTTGGTTTAGAAAATTCCGTAATATTTTATCAAATATTCTAAACGGTAAATTTTTGCATTCGTCCTTCACTTTCACAACTATTTTGCTATCACAATCTTCATAAGGACTTCTTAATTCGGAGTAAATAAATTCCAAACGTATATGAACTCAAGTCATACTCTAGAAGACCTCACCATTATTAGTATAAATTTCACTGGAGTGAAGAATTGTTTCATTCTTTCGACAAACCATATTTTTTAATGTAGTCAGCCATACATTTTCGAAACATTGCGCTAACATGTGTTTCAACATGGCTATCGTATTTTTTAGTGCAATATTTACACATGCATTATAGATATTTAAAATTTACCTCCAAATGTTGCACATGAACGCTTGAAAACTAACCCTTCCAAATAGAAATAAATTCTTTGTCTATAACGTAAAAGAACTGCCCTCTATTCCCATGAAGTTCATGGGAGACATTTTGACAGTTTCTGAACAACGCTTAAAGGGCTGATGAGTGCGTTGTCTCATACTATAAATGGAATACAGGAATACAGGAATATTCATTCGGTTGGTTTGATCTAAAATAACGATCATTCTACAAATTATTCTCTCGTTATAAATGTTTCCTTGCTATGTGTTTTAGCATTTTAGTAACGACATCTGATTTCTTCATTGCTTTTTTTTTTCTAAGATACCATTTTACATGGTAACACTTTCATCAGATATAAACTGGATTCTTGTTACAACTACAAAGAATGTTAGAATTTCTTTTCTTCTTTCAAAGAAGAAAGTTTCAAAACGCATTATTTACAAGAAACATAAAAATTTCATCGCAATTGAATATCTGTCTATTTTGATAATCATCTTCTTCTACGATAGCTTTCGAGATAGCATCGTGATTTGTCCTGTAAATTCCTGATAGTACTTGCAGTCTCACAACTAATACAAACGTTGTGAATTAGTGTTCACAGTTTGAATCGCTCAAACAAAAACAGAGACAATTTTTTTTTCTTTCAATTTTTGATGGAATCTAATTTTCGTTAAGAGAATTTACAAAAAGTTTCCATTTAAATAGCTATGATACTAATGGAAATTTTTTTGCGGTTGCAATCTCTCCTCCAAAAATACACAACACGCCTCAATTCAATAATGAAATTGCTTCCAAGAATCAATACCTTTTGAAATGAAATAAAAGTAACTATGCATTTCTCCTTTGAATCGTTTATTCTCCTTCTTCTATGTATTATTAACGTCGTTTCATTCACAGGACGCACCTTATATTTATTCTGCTGTTACTCTATACATTGCTGTTTATAATCGCTAGCGCACGATCCGGAGTTAACGCATTCCAATTCTTCTGCAAGGGACATTGAGTGTAGCGAGGTGATTAGGTGATTAGGTGCATTGTTTAAGATTAGCAAACTTCAATATCAAAAGTTTTCTTGTCTTTCGTTTATTCGTCTTGAAGAAAGCTTGTGCAATATAATTGGATGGAGTGGTACAAAGGGATTATTATGCTTTAAGATGACATCACACATACATACACACACACACACACATATATATATATATAGGCATACATACATATATATATATATATATATATATATATAGGTATACATATATATATATATATGTATAGATATATACACACACGTATAAGTACATACAAGCATACACACACACACACACATATATATATATATGTATACACACATATACTCATATATATGCATGCATATAATGCACAACTGCACATTAATACATGATTGCATATAAGTGATCATGTATTTATACACATCACAATACACATTGCGGTGTATTGATATATACTAAGACTTCTAGTTCGACAGAACTTCGAACAGAGCCTCAGGTTTGATATTATATCAAACACTGATCTTTTAAAGAATATGAAAACTTATAAGCGTTAATCAAATATCAAAACTACGAAATCACCAAAGCTAAAAGTTAATTGCAGAATCAAGTTGTACACGCAGGTCAAGGTATTAGAACCATGAACGGAGGTGTTTGAGAGATACAGCGAGACACTGAATGTGATAAGGTGGGCCCTTTTAAATACAAGTGCTACTCATTGTTGCCACCTGAGTGGGCTGGAGTAACGTTAAATAAAATATCTTGCCCAAGGTTCCAACTTACACCTGAGAATAAAACCCATGACCATATAACCGTGTGTAAATGGCTGTGACTAGTAAGCCACTCGACTCCACTCTGGGGTTTAGAATGCTTTGTAGAATGCTTATTAGGAATAAAATACAAGCTACAGAGATAAGGCAGTTATATATGGGTTAAGGCTAGTATTTTTATTGGTGTTAATAATATTCTTATGATACAAGGATGTTTGCAAAAGGGACATGAAGGCCTGCGACATCGAAAAGACTAAAACAAGTAAAAAAATAAAAGCATAAAAGAATTGATGAAATCAATGGCTTTTGAGCTCAGAAATACCGACTCTCAAACGATTCTGGCTGCTCAACTGCCCTTAATAATTGGGGTTACGTGATTTGGACACAGGGAAAACAACTTTGAAAATGGAACTATTCGATACCATTGACTTTCAGTATTCGATTGGTTGCTATTTTAACGACCCCGAAAGAACGTAGAGCAAAATTTACTGTGATGGGATTTGAATTCCAAACGAAAATTGCCTGAGTAAATACGAAAAAAACATTTCCCCGACCCTCAAACAATTATGTCAGTTCATCATCTAATAACAAGAATAGTATTAATAGCATGCAACACCAGTTGCTGTAGTAGTAGTAGTAGTAGTAGTATTAGTAGTAGTATTAGTAGTTGTTGTTGTTGTTGTAGTTGTAAGTGCAGTGCCATCCTTTGTACTTTAGTATATCTATGTTTCATCGATATTTTCTTCATATTTCGCCGAATATCCTCTTCCACATTGTTCTAGATGATCTAAGAAGCATAAACGTTGAGGAAAGAAAATTCATGAGTTAAAAACCTAGCAAAAAAAATTACTACATGCTCCCTCTTTTTAAAGGAATCAATCTTGGTGTTGTTGGAGTTTTGATAAGGGGAAATAATGCTGTGATAATGTGGGACACACTAGACGAAGGATATTTTACTTTGTAGCAGCAAATCTATAACCATCGTGCAGCTTTGCCAAAACGGATGCATCGTCCTCATTCGCAGAGGTAAAAATATAATAGAATTTACGCCATCATGGTCACAACCGTGACTGCCATTTTATTTTTCAACGCTAGCGAATAAACTTTGTTTGATACAAATTTGATAGCAAACTGTCGAGGACTTTGGAAGAGAAAAAAATTGTTTCCCAGTCGATTCGCGCCAAGATAACTATTCACTCCATATCCCCAATGTTTTTGGTTTTGTGCCGAGAGTCAATAATAAATATGACAGAAATCGTGTTACCAACTTCACCTAACAAAGAAAAGAGAAAATCTTTTCTCTGCATGTTGGTTACGATGAACAAAGTTGTGTGGTGGTGAAATGGTCTAAACGGTGAGAAGACTTTATTCGAGTAATTACTGTTGATTTTTAAAATTCTGTAACATTTTATTACACAATAATACAATTGATATATGATTTGTTATTCACTTCACGGTATTTCTACAGAACTTAATGATACATGGAGAAACATAACACTTACACGTTGAAGGTCTTCACTGTAGAGCTGTCAAATGACACTGCTTAAACATTCTCCCAACAACAATAAATATCTTCTTTATCGACAACTCTTCATATCACACATCGTTTTATCAAGTGTTTAAAAACAATTTATGTGCTCTTTGTTACTTAAACTGAAACACAATACTATATATGAGATATTTTACACACCATAAATATTTCAAATTGCGCACCACAGCTTTCACTGTAAAATATTTTGAGATTGTTAACAAATACAAATGTTATACATATCTACATGTATTTCTAATATGAAATATTTAAAAAAAGGTCCTACGACATGATGGATTGTGTCTACAGAAATCCCGCGCAATATCACGGTTTATTATTTAAGCTTAGGTTAGTATAGAAATTTATATAAATATGGAATTATTTCTATATTATCCATCCCTATATTGTGTAAAATACTGAAATTGTTCTGATTTCTTTGTGTGTGTGTGTGTGTGTGCGTGTGTGTGTGTGTGTGTGTGGAAAAAACTCTCTAAAATGTACCTATGTATTTCAAATTATCCCTGAGTTTATGGTTGTCAAATAGTTAAGTATTATAAGTTTTACTCTCCCTTCCCCATCAGCTTTAGTCTGCAAATTTTGGCTGGAATGGATTCTTACTGAACCCGAATGGTTGTTATGACTCTGCCACTTAAACTGTCTTTTTACTCTATCCATAAAAGATAGATTCTAGTTTCCATTAGACTTGATAAACTACTCTATAAATTAGAACTAACCCCCCCCCCAGTAGTAAATCTAAACAACAAAGTAAAACCAATGCTAAGCAGTGTCTTCATGTGAAAAAATATCAGTTACAACTATGTAGTTGTTGAGGAATATGTTCTTTGTCTATCTACTTATCCTCTTTGTGATTTTGGTTAATAGAATAATTATACAAATGAATCCAACTAAATTCTATATTTTATGCAGCTACAGACTGCTCTACATTTTAAAACTGATGTTATATTTGCATTGTTCAAATAAAACGGTCGCATGAAACGACCGTACTGCATTACGTCTGGATATCCTTGTTGCTTATTTTGATTGTAATCACCCCATTTTGAATTATATGGATAATACCATACTAAATTCTGGTGCCTTTTACTTAAGTACCATATTCAGCTGAATCTAAATTTTACTGACTTATAATATATATATATATATATATATATATATAAGTGTGTGTGTGTGTGTGTGTATAAACATATGAATATATATAGTCTACATGTGTCTGTGTACGAGTACGTATAGGTATACATATGTATGTATATGTATGTGCATGCATATATATATATTATATAATATATATATTATATAGATATAGATATGTATGTATATATTATATATATATATATATATTCACATATACACACTTATATCCACACTTTATATATATATATATATATATATATATATATATATATATATATATATATATACAAAAGCAATAAAGATCAAGTTAATTTAAATGAATTTACTTGAATATGGTACTACTTAGACACCAAAAAAAACTATACTTTTACAATACAGTAATGTGGGTATGATTATAAGCGGAAAGACAACAAGAATGGAAGGTTTTTAGTACAATCGTTTCATACAAGGACAGGCTTTATTAAAAGTTGCAACTTTTAATAAAGCCTGTCCTTGTATGAAACGATTGTACTAAAAACATATCCATTCTTGTTGCTTCTCTCGTATATACTATATATATATTATATTATATATATATATATATATATTACACACGGTCGCACAAACGGTTCTCTCTTGACCCACATATCGTTAATATTTTTATTCATCGATTTAAGAGATATAGTTAAGTAGAAATTCTGTCCATCTTTTAGAAAAGATCCGATTTAAGAGATATAGCTGTTATTTCTAGCACCTGCAGAAGACAGAAGACAGAAGATAGAAGTCCTGGATGAATAACACGTGTGCGTGTGTGTGTGTGTGCTGTTTACTTAGACTCAGCAAATGAATTTAGCTCAAATGCTGGGATGTCATTGGTTAAAATTCGAAGAATTAAACTACGTAAAAGTTACAAAATACAATTTTCTCAAAAAAACTAATTGGAATTAATGTTTTCTTTTGACACATGCTACCAGTAAACGAAGTTTCAAATTATTTAGTTACGTAGAAATTCTGTCCGTCTTTTAGAAAAGATCTAGATTTCGAGCCACTTTCATCTAAATATTATGTTTATGCGCATGTTCCTAACGCTTTGTAGGTGTGTGTCTGTATATGTGTTTACGTATATATTTTCACAATATATTGACCGCGGTATATTTGTATATCTGCATCTATCAATTTCCATGACAGGGAAAGCTGATATGATGGTCCTGCTCAGAGGCTGATACATAGTTGCAGAGAGTGTATGGGGAAGAGTGTATGAGCCACACACAGGTGTGCGAGTGGTTCAGCCGTTTTCAAGATAGCCGAAAGAATATCGATATTGACGAAGTTCTCAGAGACCCGCAACCAGGAAAACTGAGAAAAACATAGAAAGAGGAGGGGTAAAGAAAAGAAAAGAAAAATACAAAATAAATGAGAAGTATATAACGATATGTAAATTAAATAAAACCGTAAAGTCTTGAAAAAAATATATCTAGTGAATGCAAAATGTAAGAAGAAAATTAATGTTTAAATTACATATAGTCATATATGCGGCTTATATCAGCTAAAAGTGTGTTTCTGCTAATGTTCAAATCCGTATGTACGCACTATAACCGTGTTTCCAAGGGGATTTTTAGAAGAAAAGAATAAAAGATTTTCAGAATTACAGAGAAGAAAGAATTCCTTGCATTTAACATAAGGGATCGAAATTGACAGAATCAACCGATCGAAATTAAATTCTTTATTGTGGTGTTTAAGATACCAAATTAATTTAGTAAGCTCTGTACTGTTACGTTTATTCCTATCCTTAAATGTACAGCAATGATTAGAAAGTCATTTACGTAACTTAGAAGATGAACTGCCTATATAAAAAATAGATTTTACCTGAAGTAATTTTACACTGGTATATAGAATTTTTAACATAGTAGATTTTATGTATTAGTAGGTAATATAGTAGATTTGATGTATTATATTCAATAAGCCAGCGTTTGAATTATCGTTGACATATATATATTCTCTAATAAACAATATAGAGTACTGATTTATGTCTGCTAATTATTTTTTATCTATATCAGATACGTGAAGGCGTGTCGCCCAATGGTTGGGGTGCCAAATTCTTTTGAATAGGTAGAAAAATGTTCGCTTTGAAAGTAAACTGGCAAAAGCGTTATGAGCATCTAGACACACCAAGATACACGGGACCCAATTCACTGTCCGTTATTTCTAGAAGATGGATGTATGTGTTATGGAGGATATGGATATAATTAATTTGAAATGAGAGAATATCTCTCGATCGTCTTCTCTATTGGATGTTGTTATACATCATTGGTCACTATGCGCTTACGAATGCTGTCACGCCGCTGGCTAGGCGACGAGAAGGTCAGCATTTGCTGTGAAAGCAAGGCTAGACCGTCGCTTGGTTACCTGTTTACAGCCGAGTGAACTGGAGGGACGTGAAATGGAGGTTTTCGCTCGAGAACACGACACTCCGCTCTGTCCTAGAATCGAAGACACGATCAAGAGATCGCACACATGCGCATACATGAATATAGAAAAGCACATGCACATACGCACACATATCTAGTCCGCCTAACTATCTTTCTCTCTTCCTCGCTCTCCCGCTCCCTTTGCACACACATATGTATATATATATATATATATATATAGGGAGAGTTTACGAAAAAAACAAAAGACAAAGACAGGTGATGTACAAAACAAAGAGATGTATTAATATAACGCCCAGGAATAGTAAAAATCTTTTACGTTTCGAGCCTACGCTTTTCTACAGAAAGGGACACAGAAAAAACAAGGAGAGAAAAAAAGGAGAGAAACAAGGAGAGAAAAAATGTAGTGGCTAACGATCTATCAGATAGATAGATAGATAGATAGATAGATAGATAGATAGATAGATAGACAGACATACAGATACATATATATATATATATATACATACATATATATAGATAGATTGATAGATAGATAGATAGATAGATAGACAGACAGACAGACAGACAGACAGATAGATAGATAGATAGATAGATAGATAGATAGATAGATAGATAGATAGATAGATAGATAGATAGATATTTAGATAGATAGATAGATAGATAGATAGATAGATAGATAGATAGATAGATATATAGATAGATAGATAGATATACACACACATATACATGTGGTGTGTATGTATGAATATATTTGCGTATATCTATGTATTTGTGCGCGCGTCTTGTGTGAATGTTATTCGGTGAACAGACGTATCTAATTGTGGAGTTATGGGCTTCTGTTTCTATCGATGCAAGATTGTTTTTAGTTTTAATTTTCCGTGATTCTCTCTTTAATGTATTTTCCCTTTATGACCTGCCAAATATTTATATTTTGATTGTTATTTAGTTCATTACAATGAAAATAATAAAACATTTAATGTGTTCTAGTTAATAAGTGTATTCAAAGAATATTGAAATAGTTGCCAAATAGTCATCACGATAAAATATTTCTGTATACTTTAATTATCGGACAAAATTATTCTTGGCATGTATACAATATTGAACACAATATTTTCTAAACCTCAAATTTGTTTCAATATTTTATGTGCAACAACGCCTTAAATTATTATATTATTCTAATATACACTAAATAATTTATTTGCTAATATATTTCAAATCCTTTGATATATCTATATATACACATATGGCAGGAATAAACACCCAATTTCATGAGAAATACAGGATGCATTACAAAAGTTTTGAGACCTTTTATGGGAGTCATTTATTAATTTCAAAATAATGTAAAACTGAAATATCGTTCAGATTGTATTTCAATTCACACATTGAGGCGAACCATCCACGCCATTAAAGCTCCTATCGACGTCTTCACAAATTAAAATATCCAGGACTGCCTCGTTCGTCTTCAAAACGACCGTCGCTGAGCTTCTTATTCAGCGTGGAGAGCAACAAAATGTTTCAGAGATCAAGAGAGTACGAAGGTTGAGTGACAGTTTTGTTGACCATCTCTCCCCAGGAATTCTTGTCACTGATCGTCCTGAGATCAAACTTTATACGCATTTTGCGCATGTTCAGATCTTTATGAATAATTCTGTCTCCAGTTGCTACAACTCCAAACTCTATCTCTTTGTTGTCGACGATCTACATTCGGAAATTGGGAATTTTCTCAACCAGCTGTGATGTCCCTCTCTCTCCAACACCACTCATCGACTCTTTCCTTCTCTTTACCGCTCTTCAACATTTTGCTCATGTAAAGACATTTCCATCGAAGGTGGCTGCTGCATTTCTCGTAAGCAGTATTTAATAAGATGCGTCACAGCTGTCTCCTTCAAACTAGAATAACAAAAGTAAGGAGGTCAGCGTGTTAGAGAATTATAATATTTATTTCTACTCTGGGGACTGCGACGGACTGGCATCCCATCTAGGTGGGGAACCTATACGCCAACAAAGCCGGGAAAAAAACAAAGCCGTGGCTCGAGAAGGAACAAAGCATAACTCTCTAAGCACACGTCCTAGAAAATTTGGGTTAAAGGGAAATAGTCGATTACATCGACACCAATGTGTAACTTGTAATTATTTCATCAACTCCGAAAGGATGAATAATATAATAGCAACATCGTAAAATACCTTAGGAATGTGAACCAAGGTTCGAAATTTCCCGAATATCAGCCGAAACGAACAAGATGAGAACAAATATCGTCAAATGTAAATAATATCCATAATCTGAGTTGGTCACAGCGACACTCCAGTCAGAAATGTAATGGCATTTGCTTCTGTTACGATCCTGAGGACGCTTCCAAAAGTAGTGGGAAGAGGAAGTTTGTGGATACGTACGTTAATTTGGATTTAAACCCATCAAATTGAGATCATCAACGAAAAGACGGTGTTCCTGTACACCTACAAGATGTCAATATGGAAGCTGATAGCCGATGCAGCAAATTTTGATATTAGAGACATAGGTTTCCATGTTCTTACATTAAAAACCGATACTTTAACAGAATGCTTGCATCTGGCAAACTTCAATTTTTGTTCTGTAGCTGATTTGTCGAACGCAAGTTCCAGAACTGGCGCCCCTGGTCACGATCCTTGGTAATCTGCGCGATGACCGATGCTGTATGAGTTTCTGGAATGTTCTATAGTCATGACTAGTCATTCGACAGCTCAGTATAATCATCAGTGTGAGTCACGTCTTTTGATGATTGAAGTATTTTTCTAACTGAACTGGTTGACCCTGGCCATTGATCAACTTAGAATTTCTCTGCTCTGTATCTTCTATCCCCTACCATTGACTAGATTGATCGTTCTTCCGCCAAGGTTTCACATCTGCTATGCTGCTCCCATATGCAGGAAATCAGGGCCAAAGTATTATAATAGTAAATGTTTTCAAATGTAAAATATGTAAAAACCTTTTAGGATTATAATTAGGAACGTTAATTTCAGAGAAAATATTTTTGTCACAAATATTCGTTAATTGAAAACGGATCAGTTATTATTGCAGATGATTTCTTCCTAGCCAGAGTACGTCCGTCGTTAGTTCATCAAGTGCTGATAATGTTGAACGTATATAATCCACACACATGTCTATTCATTCCTTTTCTTATATCATCTAGAAAAAAAAGCGAATATATAAATAAATTAATCTATAACAATTGACAATTGTTACAGCCAAAATGTCGCTGTAGGAAATCCTATTTAATCCTATTTCATAAAGTAGTACATAAAAAAAAACGTAACTACACTGTTATACCATGTTATTGAAATAGAGTATGACAATGTAAAACATGGATGTAATTGACAATATATGATGTAGAAGCACGATCACTTTATTGTTCGTTGGAAATATAGAATTAATATAATGTATAAAAGGCATTATAGGATACATTAAGACAAAAACATTGAAATATATGGTTCTTTTTTTAAGTGAAATATTCATGCATCTTAATAAATGCTGGTGGCAACTCGAAATGTTGCCGCATGATTTTAAGTTATATGAAAAAAGTGTTTTAGTAATTATGTTAAAATATTGTTGTAATTGAAGGCGAGGAGATAGTCTTCTTTTTGCACATGTATATGTATGCGTACCTATGCACATACATGTGTATGTGTGCATTATATATATATATATATTCAACCTTCTACACACACACATATATATATATATATATACCCATATACATATGTGTGCGTCTTTGTGTGTGTGAGTGTGTGTCGGTGTGTATACAAGTATATACGTGTGTGTGTGAGTGCGTGTTTGCCATTTACTGCTAATTACCTAGTTTATAACGACAATCACACATGGCCCCAGGTGAAAGCACTTACAATAATGCAGAAATTGCTTTCATAAATGTGCATTTTAAATAAAATTATTTTCAATTATGATATCTTCAAATTATTTTAAGCTGTTCTGCACTTTAATATTCCATGAACCCCGTTGCGACAGCTACAATTATTTATGCTAAACTATTTTAGTTGATTTCAATTTAACTCCAATTATACATTATATTTCAGGCCTAAATAAAATAATATACATTATTAATATTCTCGCGATTCGCGTAATTTTACTTTATATCATAAATGATTAACAATAACATTATTACTTTTATGATTCCACCAGAAGGTATTTCCTTCATTCGAGAAGGAAATTGTCAAAGGATTCTTGTACTACAGCATATAGCCAATATCTCAGGGAACGTTATTTGAACATCACTGTTAATTTTGATCTGTCACATATTGCTAACTCAATTTATTTACTCGAATTAGTCAAATACTTACGGAACACACTTGCACATATGCGCACACACGCACACATAAGAACATGCTAGTAATGTTGATTCGTACGGAAGCACCATATTGAAATGGTTACAAACGATACTTCTTAGTATAAATTTAATTTGCACCTCTTATAGAGATTTTGTAACTAGCTATTTTGGTTATATACGAGGGTGAGACAAAAAAGTAATGGTATTACGATGAGAATAGGTAATATTACCAACCCAGGAACATGTATGAAAATGAAGCTGTTCCTCTGTGGACCACATCCCTACTTCTCAACATAGTCACCGTTTCTCTCAATAGCAATATTCCACCTTTGAATGAGAGTATGTTCCCTGCCCCGTAAAATGCTGCTGACTGTTCATTGAGCCACGTCTTCACTATAGTTTTCTTTTCCTTGTCACTGGAATAATGTTTGCCTCTCTTTTCTCATCCGGTCGAAAAGATGATAGTCCAGTGACGAGGAAGTGAAAACTATAGCGAAGAAGTGGTTCTAAGAATAGTCAACATAATTTTACAGGGCAGTGATACATGCTCACATTCGAAGGTGGAACATTGCTAATGAGAGAAACGGTGACAATGTTGAGTAGTTAGGATGTGATCCTCAGAGGAGCAGCTTCATTTTGGTGTATGATACATGTTCCTATGTTTGTAATTATACCTGTCCTAAACAAAATGGCATTACTTTTTGACTCACCCTCGTATCTCAGTGTGTGTATGTGTGTGTGTGTGTGTGTGTGTGTGTGTGTGTGTGTGTGTGTGTGAAGAACAAATCCCCAATACAAAGAGATGAAATACCAATCCCCTAAAACGGCAACCACTTGAACAGTGCTAACATCACCATTCCACTATATCTGCACAATCAAAGCTAGAAAACACCCTAATAAACTAAGAGGATACTTTAAAATTCAGAGTGCGACAGACAGATAGAAAGTTCTTGAAACCCATGGTCTTAAACTTATGGAGACAATATTTAGGTACCGACCGAGGTAACACAAATAGCTCTCATTATTAGGGAAACAGGTGTATAAGGAAGTACCTGCACAACTACGGTGCGGCGAAACAACAGTAGTGATTAGGAAATAAGCTTTCCAGCATGGCCATTCTTCTGGCTTTCAATTTTTTCAGTTACCTCTTCACACACAACACCTGCCCAAACACAAACATGGGGGTAAGAATAATGGTACTACTGGCTAGCAGAGCTCTGTACTATTCTATACATGTGTATATACATTTACATACAAGTCTACATGCATACATGTATACATATATAAAGTATATATGTATGTATATATATATAATATATATGTATGTATATATATATACGTATGCATGCATGTATATTTATATATATATGTTTATATATATATATATATATATATATATATATATATATATATGTATATGTATATATATATATATATATATATATATATAATATATAATATATATATATATATATATATATATATATATATATATATAGATATATATATATATATATATATATATATATAAAGTTAATCCAAACAAGAAAGCACAAAAAAACACAACAACGCGAGGACGCGGAACAAATATAGTTCAGGAAAGACGCTCAGGAAAGAAGGAAAGAAGGAGGGGTTAACGTTTCGAGCGGAGCTCTTCCTCGAAAACATAGGAAAAGGGAAGACAGAGGAAAAAAAATCGCCAACGGTACACACGAGATCACCTAGATAGATAGATAGATAGATAGATAGATAGATAGATAGATAGATAGATAGATAGATTGATAGATTGATAGATAGATAGATAGATAGATAGATAGATAGATAGATAGATAGATAGATAGATAGATAGATAGATAGATAGATAGACCTACATATATATACATACATTTACTGGAAATAGCAGTCTTTGTCAGTATATTCTTAGGGAAGCTTTACTATAGCGTCGTAAGAGTACATACTACTATTTCTAGTACATATTTGTGCCCTGCTGTACCACTAATCTATAGCTATATTTATACTGCTAATTCTTTACGGTGCTTTATTTTGCTGGAAAACAACATATTATATATACTTACATATACATATATATATATATATAAAGGGAAAGTTTACGAAAATAAACAAAAGACGAAGGCAGGTGGTGTACAAACAAACACATGTATTAGTATAGCGCTCAGGAATAAAAAAAATCGTTTTACGTTTCGACCCTACGCTCTTCTACAGAAAGATACACAGAAAAAAAACAAGGAGAGAAAAAATGTGTGTAGTAGCTAACGATCTATCATGGCGTCTGACTCTATATATATGTATGTGTGTATATATATATATATAATATATATATATATATATATATATATATATATATATATATATATATATATATGCATATCTATATATATATAGAGAGAGACAGAGGAAGAAAGAGAGATTCATGTGTGTATGTGTGTGTATGTTGGTCAAGTTTCCTATGCCCAACGTGTTTGTGGGTGTCTATATGGCTGTAGGCAAAAGATATACAACTATTGACACTGAACACATTGGCTACTTTGGTAACAATAGCCTCGTTTTTATTAACCAACGGTTAATGATTGTATCCTGTTATATATATATATATATATATATATATATATATATATATATATATATATATATGTATATAAGAAAAGTTGTGCACGTCCGAATGTGTATCTGCGTTTGCGCGTGAACGCAGAGGGAGTCTCGTTTTCTTTGTCCAATAGTTTGAAAAATGTTGTTTTCTATCATATTACTCTTCCTTTACTATATCTGTATACATTTGTGTGTGTTTTATGTTCGTGTACATACATATATACTTTTCTGTCTTACCTTCTTTCTCTGTCTTTGACTGTCTCTGTCTCCTTCTTCCCCTCTCTCTCTCCCAACACGCATGTAAATATATACATACTAGCAGTATCGCCCGGCGTTGCTCGGGTTTGTAAGGGAAATAACTATAAAGGATTTTTTTGAGAGTTATAGCCAAAAAATAGAAAAAAAATGGGAAAAAAATTATGGTAAATTTTTTTGATAGTTAAAAAGGTCGAGTTGCGTCCCTATGACCATCTGTGGTTTGTATTTCTGATTGTCGACCCCATGTTGAATTTATCGATCTTTTTCAGAACTGGGGGGACTTTTCAAAATTTTCGCTGCGTTAGTTTTGAATTATGAAATTGGGCTGTGTGTGTCAAGTTTCATCAGAATCGGTTGAAAGCCGTGGTCAGGGTGAGGGTACAACCTAACAGACACACAGAAACACGCACAGACGAACTGCCGTTTATATATAGAGAGATATAGGAGCGAAAGCGTATGTATATATGTTTCTCTATATGAAAATATAAGTTTATGGCTATAATTTAGGGCTATATTTATATTAAATGTAAGGACTCCTTTAATGTTATGCATATATAGGCGCAGGAGTGGCTGTGTGGTAAGTAGCTTGCTACCCAAACACATGGTGCCAGGTTCAGTCCCACTGCGTGGCATCTTGGGTAGCTGTCTTCTTCTATAGCCCCGGGCCGACCAATGCCTCGTGAGTGGATTTGGTAGACGAAACCTGAAAGAAGCCTGTCGTATATATGTATATAAATATATGTATGTGTGTGTGTTTGTGTGTCTGTGTTTGTCCCCCCCCCCCCAACATCGCTTGACAACCGATGTTGGTGTGTTTACGTCCCCTTCACTTAGCGGTTCGGCAAAAAGCGACGGATAGAATAAGTACTGGGCTTACAAAATAATAAGTCTCGTGGTCGATTTGCTCGACCACAGTCAAATGAATGAAAAAAAAGTAAAAGAGTAAACAGAGAGTAAAAGAGTATATAAATGGATGCTGAAAGCTTCCTTGATTTGGGCAAAAAGAAAAAAATATAGATAGATCAGTTGATCATGATTTTATGCAACATATTCCACTCTCAGATTCACCCTCTTCTTCCAGCGGTCCTTCGTTTTTTTTAAAGCCTTTTAAAAGAACTCGGAATTCTGGGCCGAGAACCAGGCCTTTCGCGATACACTTAAAACGAGGAATTTTTCAGTACACCTTCGGGTATTCGTATACAAGCACGATTCCATATGATCACATGACAATGCATACATGTACGACATTAACCCATGGAAAGTGAAAACTAGAACAGTAGAATGACAACAAAATAGTCTGATTATTACTCAACCCAGTTTGTATGAAATCCATAAATGGAAGTAATTCAATACATTCTTGCTCATGGAAACTACCCATACATTATGAAAAATACTCTATGCAATTCCAAAGACATTTTAATCTGTAAATATATCAATATTGCTTTTAAATATATGTAATAGCAAGGAGCATTCACTTAAGAACTCACCATCGACTTACCAAACAATTTTTAAAACAAACTTTTAATTTTCCTGTTTTTTCCTTTTTTTTTTGACAGACATCTACTAGAACAATATTTTTTAAAAATCCAAAAACATGACATTTATCAACCACCTTAGCCATGATACCGACTTCCATTTCTAACTTGATTTCTCTTGAGATTCTGACTGAGACATGGAGTCAACCTGTGTAAATACTAAGCAAGATTCAAGCATTTAATAATAATAATGATGATGATGATGATAATGATAATGATAATGATAATAATAATAATAATATAATAATAATAATATAATAATAATAATAATATTATTGATGATGATGAGTATGATGATGATGATGATGATGATGATGATGATGAGAGGCAAAGTCGTTTTCGTTAGTAAATGAATCATGAACATAAAGACAGATGAATTACCGCTAAAACATTTTGTGTAACTGCTACGAATACTCCTAGCACGCCGCCTTCGAAGCTATTCAAAATATGACGGATAAAGGACACACACGCACGCACGCACACAAACACACATACAGACAAACGAAAGAAAAAGGAAATAATTTCTAAATTTTACCTTGAAATATATACCTGTCTAATCAAAGCGTATTAATAATTTATTCTGAAAACTTACAGAAAGAAACTATGTTAAATCGAAGCAGAAATGTATGAGACAAATAAAATGAAAAGAAAAAGTTTGAAATAATTTTTATAGTCTGAATATTTTGTGTTTTATTATATTATTGTGTTATGTGGTGTCTGTCTCACGTGACAAAGATAACACTGTTATTTATTGATTTTGTCTGAAGTTTCTAAACAAATTCCTGAACAATGAGGAACTCATATACAATATACGCACAATTCTACGTTCCCAAATGACGACGGTGCTCAACGAGCTGCACCTGGGTGTGCAGCCAAATCTATCATAAAATTTATCTAAGACAAGATGCTGCTGCTACTACTACTAATACTACTACTACTACTACTACTACTACTACTAATAATAATAATAATAATAATAATAATAATACTAATAACAACAACAACAATGATGAATATGATGATGACGATGATGATGATGAGGAGGGGGAGGAGGAGCATGACGATGACGACGATGATGATGATAGTAATAATAATAATAATAATATAATAATAATAATAATAATAATAATAATAATAATACCTGTATCACAAACGAATGCTCTAGAGCTGCCCAAAATCGTTACACGATCAGGTACTGAAAGTTGTACATGGAAACTGTTCGAAAAGTGGCAGCTAGAGAGAGGCAAGACGTGGTATGAGAACAAACCACAGAGAGTGATGTAGTCGGAGACTAGCAAAATCCTCTGGGATTTCCAATCCGAACAGATCAGGTGCTAGAGCATAACAGAGTGTATCTAGTTGTGGTGGACAATGTACATCGCATTTGCTATCTATAGTTGATGTTTAATGGCCATTTAACGCTCGGATATTCGAGAAGGAAGGCAAATAAATAGATAAATGCCACCTGCTTTAGTACGAAATGAACCGGCTATGGAAAATTATTGTTGGCTCATTGGGAATAGTATCAGAAAGCATGAAGAGGATTCTAAAGGAAATCGGACTGTAACAAGAAATTTGCCTTCTTGGCACGTCCAGAAGAATCAGGAAAGTATTAGCAAAAAACAACGGATAACATGGAACCGTTGGCTGTAGGTAACAATCGCGCTAAGGGTTCATGACTCCGGGAGGCGAAAAGCTTTAGTCAAAAGGAATACTACTAATAATAAATAATAATAATAATAATAATAATAATAATGATGATGATGATGAATGATGATGATGATAATAATAATATAATAATGATAATAATATAATAATAATGATGATGATGATGATAATAAATAATAATAATAATAATAATAATAATAATGATAATAATAATAATAATGATAATAATAATAATAATGATAATAATAATAATAATAATAATAATAATAATAATAATAATAATAATAATAATAATGATGATAATAATAATAATAATAATAATAATAATGATAATAGGAACTACGAATAAATTAAATGCCACCGATACTATTCAACCCAAGAATAACAATCGAGCGGTACGTACATTAAACTTACAACAAAAAATGTACGAAAAACTACACGTGCGAAATAATATGACAACAGAAATAAACGGACCGGTACCCTACGAAAATGACGACCGTCAAAATAATGGGCCGGACGTTGTACCTCATGTCCCGCAAATAAAACCCAAAAGACGTAAATGGACACGTGAGGAATACATTTCTATCTTACACGCATACTACACAGCAGTACTCTACTCCAAAAATGAAAATACAACAACATATACATATAAAAGATGGAAGGAAAATAATAGAGATATAGACTTGGATACAGCAATGAACCCTAATAAATTAGCTAACGTACGAAGATACATTCTCAACACAAAAAAAATATCAGAAATAGAAATAGAACACCTAAGAGAAAACATACACCAGGAAAATGTAGATAGAAGCCACGCAACGATGCCCATTAATATAAACACTGAAACAGTAAAACACGAAGACAAACGCAACATTCCCAACAAACACGATGTAAACAACGAAAGGGAGCCTAATGATTATGATAATATAAAAAATAAAATAATCAAAGAACTGAAAACCACAGAGCTCAAAATGGACCACCGACCATACCTCCCAAGAATCAAAATAAACGAAATAACAACACCTATTATAACAGCATAAACCTAGCCGTCACTGAACTGATAGCCACTGAATCAAAAAAAAGTGATATCACTGAGCTAAATAACTTAATATACGCAGCAGCCACTGCAGCCACAAAAGAACCTGGATACTCACCCAAACCCGCCCAAACAGGAGTACCACCCACCCAACGAACCATGTGGATAAATAACATCCAAAGCAAAATAAAAAAAAATTAGAAAAGACCTGTCGATTCTTAATGAAATCAGCAAACAATCAACGCTACTGAGCAACAAAAAAGAACAAAATACTCCGCAAATATAACATCACAGAGAAAGATTTGCGTGAAATAAAAGAAAAGCTGAAGCAAGATATCCTTGCCAAAGCACAAAGGATCGCCGGTACAAGAAACGCCAACGCTTCTTTGAAGAAAACAAAAGTTCAACTCCAACCCTAAAAAGTTCTACCAAGAACTGGGCAAAAAATAAATAGAAGTCACTGCAGCACCAACGGCAGAAGAATTGGAAGAATTCTGGAGAGAAATATGCCGGCGAACGAACCACCAAAAAAAAGGAGTATCAAAATAACAAACTCGGCATCTGAACAACTTTGGACCCCCATAACAACTGAAGAGGTCACCCGGCACTGCAAAGACTAAGCAACTGGAAGCACCTGGGCATGACAAGATCCCCAACTTCTGGTTGAAATATCTAACAGGAATGCACAAAAAGCTGGCTGAAAACTTTAACAACGTACTAGCAGAGCCAGAGACAATGCCTGAACGGCTCACGAAGGGGAAAACCATCTTAATTCCCAAATCAAATGAAACAGAAAAACCAGAAAACTACAGACCAATAACCTGCCTCCCTACTATGTTCAAGACATTTACTGCAGTGATATCACAAAGGCTGAACAAGCACCTGGACGAAAACAAACTGTTCCCAGAAAAGCAGAAAGGATGCTGCAAAGGCTCATATGGCTGTAAATATCAACTAATGATTAATAAAGCCATAACTGAAGACAGCCACAGAAAGAAGAAGGCCTCAGTATGGCTTGGATTGACAACAAAAAGGCGTTTGATAGCATCCCCCACACATGGATGGAATCCTCGAACACTAGCCATTAACAAAGTAGCACCAACAATCATAAAATTCATAGAGCACTCTATGAATAAATGGCAACAGTTCTACACCTCCAAACAAAAGAGGGACTCATGAAACCAAAGACATCCCCATTAGAAGAGAATATTCCAGGGAGACACGCTCTCTCCACTCCTTTTCTGCTTGCACTGTCACCTCTATCTGATATACTAAATAGAACTGGATGCGGATATAAATGTTACGGCAAAACGATCAGCCACCTTTTATATATGGATGACCTAAAACTATACGCTGCAAATGACAAACAGCTGGAAACACTATTAAAGACAGTTCATGGATTTACCAAAGAAATATATATGAAATTTGGATTAGAAAAATGCGCCAAAGTAACTATGAAAAGAGGAAAACTAATTAAGAGTAACAACATCACACTAGATAAAACCAATGAAATAAAAGAATTAGACCAAAGCCAAACTTACAAATACTTAGGAATCCATGAACTAGATAAGACACAACACACACAAATGAAAGAGAAAATAAAAAAAGAATATATTAGACGAGTTAGATCAATACTAAAAACAGAGCTCAATGCTAAAACCAAGATAAGGTATCAACACTTTAGCTGCCCCAGTTATAAGTTACAGCTACAAAATCCTTTACTGGACACGAAATGAACTGACCAAAATAGATAGGAAAACAAGAAATAATGACAGGATCTAGAATGCATCACCCAAAATCTGACATAGAAGAACTATATATACAACGTATAGAAGGTGGTAGAGGCCTTATACAGCTGGAAAACTACTATAAAATAACCACCATAGGACTGCAAAAATATCTACTTCAGAAGGAAGAAACTGATCCAGATAGCGGCAAAACACGAGCAAAACAAAAAACTGTTCTCAGTATTTAAGGAAGCTGACAAATACAAACAAGAAATCATACCACCTAATAAACATGAAGAAGAAGAAGATGAAGAAACAACAAAAGCCATAAAACAAATGAAATCCAAACTAAAAATAGAACAGCAACTAACCATGATAAAACGATGGCAAGAAAAGCCCCTTCATGGTAAATACTGGACTAAACTAAACGCAAAAGAAATAGACAAAGAAAAATCCCGGCAATGGTTGAGAAGCTCAGGACTCAAAGCAGAGACAGAGGGATTTTTAATTACAGCACAAGACCAAAGCCTCCCCACCAGAAATTACCAAAAACATGTAATGAAAAGAAATATTACAAGTAACTGCCGAATATGTGGAGATGGACAAGAAACAATAAATCATATTATCTCTAGCTGCCCAGTCCTGGCTAAGAAGGAATATATTCACAGACATGACAGAGTTGGAACCTACATACATTGGAAGCTATGCCAACATTATGGAATAACAACAGAAAAAAGATGGTATAGGCACACACCAGAAAAGGTCACAGAAAACGAGAAAGCAACCATACTCTGGGATATGCCGATACACACAGATAGAGAAATTAAGGCCAACAGACCAGATATAGTTGTCAGAGATCATGAAGGAAAAAAATGCTTTCTAATTGATGTATCAATACCGGCTGATGACAACGTGTCTCTAAAAGAAATGGAGAAACTCTCAAAATACAAAGACCAGGAAATAGAGGTAACTAGAATGTGGTATCTGAAAACAGAAACAATTCATATCATAGTAGGTGCATTAGGTATGATAAAAAAATATTCAGACAAATACATAACAAAAACACCAGGACTTACAAACACATATAACATACAGAAAATTGCACTACTAGGCACTGCACACATCCTACGCAGAACACTTCCATACAATAACCATCAGAGCATCACACAAATCACAGCACATACCCAAGGCACACAGAGCTGCGCTCGGTAGTGAAGTGAAAGCACGCTATAAAAATAAAACTACTGAATAATAATGATAATATAATAATGTATAATAATAATGAATAATAATAATAGTAATAATAATAATGATAATAATAATAATAGTAATATAATAATGATAATAATAATAATAATAAGGAAGACGGCTGGACGTGACAGAGGATGGACGTATTTTTACGATGCTCTGAACTGGCAACAGCGAACCCAGCAGGTCAACTGTAGAAAACTGGAAGATCTACTGTTTTCTGTAAGTAATTTGAATTACCCTCAAATAAGTCAAAAAAAAACTTACATATCTACAGCTCATACAACGTACACCTAACAAGAAAAATTAGAAACATAAATATCTCCAATTCTGTGTGAACATTTACATTTAGTCGTCTCTCATGACTATAAGAATGTGTAAAATTGCCTTTTAAATTACCTTTTATTGTAAACACAAATTAAATGCACGATAAAAAGTTATGGAATTAAGCACCTACTACTATATACATACAACTGAATTCGGAAATTTAAAAATATATACATAACATTGAACTCAGAAAGTTATTTAAAAAAAGAAAAAGAAAAAAAAAAATCTTCCACGAAAACATCAGATAATATGTGTGAGTGAATATACATATATATACATATGCATGTGGTGAAGAAGAAAGGAGAACGGAAAAAAAAAAATAAATAAATAAACGTAAACAGGTTTGACCTTTACTGACCATTAACGTCCTTTGTCTCCACCATCTACCGTGGCTATTTATAGACCCAAAGAACATGAATTCTTTAACCACCCATTCTCCAACACAATGGAGTGTTGATGGTGGCTGTGCTACACATAAAACAATGTCATTGAAGATGATGATGGTGATGGTGATGGTGCTGATGATGGTGATGGTGGTGAAGATGTATAGTAATAACAATAATAACTGACAGATCCCGTCTTTTTCCCTTTCTTTTCGTTTCCTTCTCCGTATTTTATTCTCATTATTTCGAACTAATACAGACACAGTAAGCCTTGAAGAAAGGAAGAGGAGGAAAGGAGGAAAAAAAAAAAAAAAAAATGTCCGGAGATAAAACTATCAACAAAAAAAATACAGACGAATATAGATCTGCTAGTCTTAAGAAGCGGCGCTATGAGCAATGCTTACATGTAGTGAACCCTAAACTGACAGATCCATCTCCTAATATAAGAATGGATGCTCGTCATGCTTCAAGGTCAACAAATCAAACAATAAACCGCATTGTTCATTGCGCGGATTACAAAAGACCACGTACCCGAAAATTGAACAACAAATCCTGATTGAAAAATCAGTTACTGGATCAAATCTTCCAACCCCACACACAGGAGCTGGACGAACCCCACAACCGGAATATTCCAACAGATGGCCATCCATGCTCATCACCAAATAATCAAAAGAAAAAGAAGGATAAATGGTCTAGGGAAGATAATAAAGAAGTTCTTGAGGCCTTCTACCATGCCATATATTTCCCCACAGATAAGTCTAGCACTGTACAAGCATACTTAAACTGGAGACAGAAACACCCTGAAGTAAGACCCTACATAGACAGTAACAAGCTTGCCAATGTTAGAAGAAACATTATAAAAAAGAAATTACTGACTGAAGTAGAGATTGATCAGGTTAGACAAGCAATATCGGATAAAATGAACGAAGCTGCAGCTAGAGAAGATAAGACAGAGGAAATGATTATAGACCAGCCCAGGGCGGATAAAAACGAAGAGAGGATTGAAAGAGTTAGTATAAGTGATAGGCAAAGTGAAATACGCCCTGAACCAATCATAAACACTAAGACAGATGAGCATCAAATAGATAAAGAAAGTCACACAAATATTGACCCAACAGAACTACATGAGCTAAAAAATCAAATCATGATTGAATGGCTGAAAATTAAAGAAACCAGCATGGATGAGCGTGATACACTTCCTAAAATCCGCAACTCTAACCAAAACATGAAAATAATTGGTAAAATCCGGCTTGCACTTAAGGATATAATTTCAGTTAATGATGTTGATATCACAAACCTCAACCACCTATACTATGCATCCGCGAAAATCTCAACGATCCTATGTGGTGTAAAGATTAGAAAACGGCAACAGTCCCACAAAAAGCCTTCTTGGCAAGAGCGTCTGCAACAACAAATTAAAATATTTAGATCTGACATTGAATATTTGAAAAACCTTAAGGCTCACAAGACTACCAAACCTACAAAAACCCAAAAAT
The DNA here is from genome assembly GCF_006345805.1 of Octopus sinensis. NCBI lineage: Eukaryota > Metazoa > Mollusca > Cephalopoda > Octopoda > Octopodidae > Octopus > Octopus sinensis. The sequence goes on along the minus strand of NC_043001.1, from coordinate 6,937,665 downwards.
TACTGAAAAAATACAATATGAAAACTATACTTGATATTGATGCCACCATAGAAACCATCAAACAAAAGGTATCTGCCAAAGCTGCCCGCATAGCGAGGTATGAAAAGCGTGTTAGATTTTTCAAGGACAACATGTTCAAAAATAACACCAAGAATTTTTACAGGAAGATAGGAAAAACAGCGTTTACTGCAGGGTCTGTACCATCAAAAGAAGAAGTGCAGAGATTTTGGAATAAAATCTGGACAGAAGAAAAAACACACAACGAAAAGGCCCCCTGGATTGACAGAATATCTACAGAACTGGACCCCTTAGAAGAGCAAAAGTGGGAGGGTGTCAAGGTAGAAGATATAAGATCTGCTCTCAGGAGGTCAAGCAAATGGAAGTCTCCAGGAAAGGATAAAATTCCTAACTTCTGGCTGAATGCCTTCCCAGAGAGCCATGAACTGCTAACAGAACTGTACAATGATGTTTTGCAACACCCTAGTAGGATGCCTCCTTGGCTAGTTAATGGGTTAACATTCCTGCTTCCAAAAAGTGAAGAAACAAATGAACCAAAAACTATAGACCCATAACCTGCTTAACAACTATGTACAAAACACTAACATCTGTCCTGACGGAATATACCTATAGTTTTTTAACAGACAGCAGCATATTCCCTAATGAACAGAAAGGATGTAAACGTGGATCCTACGGCTGTAAAGACCAACTACTCATCAATAAGATGATCTTAGAAGATTGTCACAAACGACACAAAAACTTATCAATAGCCTGGATAGACTATAAAAAGGCTTTTGATAGCCTACCACATAGCTGGATTAGGAAATGCCTTGAAATGTATAAGATAGCACCAACTCTGCGAAACTTCTTGACTGTAAGTATGAGATCATGGAGAACCACACTAACTCTGAACAGTGACAGTGAATCCCTAAATGCTGGTGATGTAAAAATTTCGTGTGGCATTTTCCAGGGTGACTCACTGTCACCACTCCTCTTTTGTTTATCCTTAATACCTCTCTCAAGCTGCTGCTCAATGACGCGCAGTACGGGTATAAAATGTTTGATAAAAATATAAATCATCTCGTTTACATGGATGATTTAAAGCTTTTTGCAAAAATGATCAACAACTCAAGGGCTTACTAGCGATAGTCAAACAATTCAGTGACGACATCAGAATGCAATTCGGCCTCGATAAATGTGCAAAGGCTACCTTTATCAAAGGAAAAATGACAGAAACATCTAACGTTAACCTTGACCAAAGAATGTCATAAAAGAACTAGACCCAGCGGAGAGCTACAAGTACCTAGGGGTAATTGAAGGGAACGGAATAAGGCATTCAGAGATGAAGGAAAGGATCAGGAGAGAATGCTATCGAAGAGTGAGAGCAATACTCAAGACAGAGATGAATGCAAGAAACAGGATCGAAGCAATCAATGCATTAGCTATACCAGTCGTGACTTACAGTTTCAATATTGTTAACTGGTCAATTACTGAAATATGTCAGCTCGACAGAAAAATAAGGAAACTGTTGACAATGCATAGAATGCACCACCCTAAGGCAGATACAGAACGACTCTATCTGCCAAGAAAAGAGGGAGGCCGTGGTCTTTTGCAACTGGCAATAACAATGAAGATTGCTACAATTGGCCTAGACACCTACCTGAAAAACTCTGAGGACTGGATGCTAAAACTTGTCTCAAAACATGAAAACAAGAAAGCATCATACTCAGTCACAAAACAGGCAAAGGAATATCTAAGTGAATTCCGAATACAACCAATTTCGGAATTAGAGATAGATATACAAGAAACAAGCACAGAAAAAGCTAGGCGCATGAAAACCCGTGCCAAAACTGCGGACTTAGATATTCTGAATAATAAATGGCAAGAAAAACCTCTCTATGGCAAATACCCAAGAGAGCGAATAATGCAGATATCGACAAAGCCCTGACCCATCAATGGCTAATGGCCTCTGGCTTAAAATCTGAAACAGAGGGGTTTATCATAGCAGCTCAAGATCAATGCCTACCAACAAGAAACTACCAGGCCAACATATTAAAGATCAGAAGCAGTCCAACGTGTCGTGTATGCAAGCAACAAAATGAAACCATTTACCATGTGGTCTCCAAGTGCAGTTTTCTAGCGCCTACAGGGTATCTCAACAGGCACGATAGAGCTGCACAATATATTCACTGGGTAATCTGTAAAAACCTGGATTTGCCCCATGAAAAAAAACTGGTGGGAACACAAACCACCCCCAGTGCTTGAAAATGACCACATCTCACTCCTCTGGAACTTCACCATTCAAACTGACAGGAAGATAGATGCAAATAGGCCAGACATCATATTGAAAGACTTCAAACAAAGAACATGCCTCCTCATTGATATGACTGTCCCAATCGATATAAACGTATCTGTCAAGACCTACCAAAAACTGAGCAAATATAAAGATCTTGAAATAGAAATCAGCAAAATGTGGAAGCTGAAGACTAAAACAATACTTGTTGTCATAGGTGCCCTGGGAATGATAGCAAAAGGGGCTGATAGCTACCTAACTCAGATACCAGGAAACCCAAAAATGGCAGAAGTTCAAAAGATAGTGCTCATGGGAACTGCTCATATCCTTCGCAAAATACTCTCTATGTAATCTCAAGGTTTAAAACAAACATAATTTTCGGTTTAAAAAAAACCAAAAAAAAAAAACCTTTTTTTTTAGACATTCATTAGTACAACATCCCCACCCCACCAAATATATGGCACACTAGGCATAACAACAACATGAACTTCCAACCCTTTTGTCTCTTGAGGTCTCTGGGTGAGACTTGGAGCCAACTTGTACAAATATAAAGCAAAAGTCAAACATAGAATAATAATAATAATAATAATAATAATGATAATAATAATAATAATAATGATGATAATAATAATAATAATGATGATGATGGTGATGATGATGATGATGATGATGATGATGATGATGATGATAATAATAATAACAATAATAATAATAATTAATAATAATAAAAAAATAATAATAATAATAATAATAATAATAAATAATAATAATAATAATAATAATAATAATAATAATAATAATAATAATAATAATAATAATTAATAGTGGTTACAAATTTTAGCACAATGCTACGTAGTTCAGGGAACCTCTTCCCTGAACTACGTAGCATTGTATATCTACAACGACCTCAGTGCTCGATACTTGCATATTCTATCGGCCCTTAAATGATATAAGGCAACCAATCGGAATGATTTACCATCGCACGTCCAGTTCGTGAAGGATGGGCACTGAATGTGTTGGCTTTTGAGGCATTATTAAGGAAGCTCGATGCAGAATGTCCATGTCGGCTTATGCGGTCGATGATACCGTAATAGTTTCCGATATCTCGGAAATCGAGGTGACCTACACTACGATAACGGTGTAGGAAGTGGTGGTTGGAGCGAAGATTAAACAGTTGTCTGTTGTCTGTTGGCTTGAAATCCGGCATCGAGACAGATGTCGTTCGACGGTGCCATAGAGTGCTGGAGGGAACGACCAGTAAAGCTGCTCGGGGTCCCATTTGTTCCGGATATCCATTTTGACAAAAAGTGGGGTGTCCACCTTCACCTAGAATTGGACAGAGAGGAAGCTATCATTGAATGGCCGGGCGGAGGTGGCAAATGCGTACATCGCTTCTGCCATCAACTACTGCCTGACTGCATCCTGTCACCCTTCTTCGGGGTTGATCAAGCTGCAACATTTGCTTTTCCATTTTCAGTGGAAAGGAGAGGTTTCGATCGTCGGACGTTCTATCTGCAATCTACAGCCGCTGAGTGAAAGACTGTGTATACCGTGGCTAACAAAGCGCCGACTTTCGCTCAGGCTGCTACATCTCCAGTGTTTCCATAACGTTAAGTGAGTGTACTCGTCGTTTATAAGAACTGTATTTGCTGCAGCTCGTCTCATTTCTAGATCAATCATAGACCGGTAAGGGATGCTTCACATCTTGTGCCGGCAAGCGTTCACAAACTTCAGCAAGTCGGGTAATCCGATCAGTGTAAGGTATACAATTGAGTTCTATAGGGAATTAGTGGCAGGCATCAGCGACGATGTCTTCGCCGAAAATCAGGGCTTCGGGAAGAATCAAGCAGTTGATCCCTGATCCCTGATGAATTTGGAACCGTAAATCCCTGGTCTGGTAGTGTTACCAGGTAGATCATCCGCTTCGACATAAGCGCTACAGGTACAGAAGTGCTGTAAGATGAACTTATCCGAGATATGTGCAGGGTGACGAAATCGTTCGGCCTGCAATCATCCACCTGGCATTGCTGGCTTGTGGAGCGTTGTTGAATAGATGTTGTCGTATGTAGGACTTGTCTGCTTAGAAGACGAGTCTACCTATCATGAAAATCAACCCCACGCCTTGTTGTGGCTGGGGAGTAAACGTAATTGTCGTCCGCCAGTTGACTATGGTGAAAGTTTGTGCGGTGGATGAGGTTGAAAGTTCCCAAGACAAATACTTTCCCCTTCGGCCAAACCCTCATCGATTTCTTTTAAGTCCATCCTGAAAAAGAATGTGGGGGTGGAAAGGGAAGTACTACACCCCACCTCCGGTATTTTTGTCGACAGGGGAGTGAATGTGGCGAATATGGGCCTACACTAAACATGCACTTTTTTACCGGAGGATTTGAGAAAGAGATGCTCTTTGTTAGGTGCTCCTGGCGGTCGGGATAACGAAGATTTGAGCGGTTCTTTGGTTGTCTCTGGGTGGAAGTCTCCATTTTGCAGAATTTTATTGCAGAATGTTTGCCGACTTTGCCTTCCATCCTTTCGGGGTCGATAACATAAGTACCAGTTACGAACTGACGTCAATGTAATCGACTATACCCCTCCCCCAAATTTCAAGCATTGTGCCTATATTAGAAAGAATTATTATAATTATTAAGGCGGCGTGCTGGCAGAATCGGTATCTCAACGGGCAAAATGCTTAGCGGTATTTCGTCTGTCTATACGTTCTGAGTTCAAATTCCTTCGAGGTCAACTTTGCCTTTCATCGTTTCGGGGTCGATTAAATAAGTACCGCTTACGCACTGGGGTCGATATCATGAAATTAATCCGTTTGTTTGACCTTGTTTTTCCTCTCTGTGTTTAGCCCCTTGTGGGTAGTAAAGAAATAGGTATTTCGTCTGCTGTTACGTTCTGAATTCAAATTCCGTCGTGGTCGAATTTGCCTTTCATAATTTCGGGAACGATAAAATTCATACCAGTTGAGTATGACCAAAATGGCTGTCCTCTTGGCAAAAATCGGAAACGTCATCATTATTATTGTTGTTATTCCGAAAGAATTTCGGATAGTTCTTAATTACCGGTTAATCTTTAATTGAAAGCCGGCAATGACAAGTCATCAAAGGTGTCAAGTTGTGCCTTCTAATGTGACTCAAAGAAACAATAGTCTCCTTAGAATGCGAGCTATACCCAACAGCATCACCTCGAGCGAGACAGCAGCGTCAATATTCTTAATATGTTTTTGAAGGCCCTTGGAAACTGCTCCTAATGCTCTAATTACGACCGGTATCACCATGACTTTCCTCATACAACCCCCAACTCTAAGGCCTTGTGCCTTTAGTACAAAGAATTATTATTGTTTGCATTATTATTATTATCATTATTATTATTATTATTATTATTATTATTTCTTTCTTTCAAGGAATATATTATGGATTTGATGTATGTAATTGTGAGTGAGAATGGCAGTTTTGGATGCTTGTCCTGTTACCTTTAAATGGAAATACAAATTTTATCACTTAAAAGTTTATTAAATTTTGAAAATTGATGTTTTTCTTGAAAAAATGTTGAAGGACGTTATCAACTTCATCTACAGTAGAGCGAGAGTTAACAAAAGGAAAAAACACACAGAAAACAAGCAACTATCAGACTCCCAAATGTTTTAGAAAATAAAATCAACTTAAAACTTTTCAAGTTAAAAAACATTATGTAAGCCATAACAAATTCACGTAAATAAAACATTTCTATATTTACACAAACACATGCAATTACAAAGAAAAACAGAGTTTTACACTTCAGTAGATAAACAAGAATACAGAGAGGAACATATTATTTACAGCGTAAATACAAAGATTCTGTATACGAAAGATAATGTAACACAGGCAACGACAAAGGAATCTTTTGTGATGTTTTTCAGTCAAAAACAAATTTCCAAAAGGAGGCTGATGTCTTAAAAGAGAAAACCGCAGGATAGTTGCATAATGATTCGTGTGTTACTCCTCTTCTGCATTTTTATAGAAGAAGGAATAAGGAAAAAGAGCAACCTGTCTCCGGCGCCTGTGAACAACAACTGTTTAGGAAATATGCTATGAATGGAGATTACAGGTAGCTCTCGCCAATACGGCGGCCGATATTGGTCTCATTTTGTGATATATGTTCGATGAAAACCTGGAGGACGCCAGGTGTCAGACTAAGCAATATACAGGATTCTCTTCAGAAAATCTCTCCGGTTGCTGATTCTTGGATCGGTATGTGATAAACAACGATATATGGGCGTGCAGGACTACAATGAACATATGGTTCTCGTGTTGCATGAAGTCCAGAGTTCGATACTAACTATAAACGTTATTGTAAGCGTACATCAGAATGCAATATGTGCACAGGTAAAGGACGTGGAAACTTGTGGTTTAGCATGTGTAAATTAGAGCTAAACACGGAGTATTGTGAACACGTTGGACAAAGAATCGAGTAAGTTATCAGTGTAGTGTTTATAAAATATTCTGTCCATTATATTAAACCATATCCTCTCAAAGATTGAATTTTGAAGGCAAGTCATTTTTTTTGTTGATAACGGTGTTCGCAACTAAAAGAAATTTAGTTCACAGAAATATTCGCCCAAATAAACATCATTGATATATTGAATAAAATGAATACTCAATAAAATAGATGGAGGAGATGCAGAAGGGAGAAAAACGGCACGAGTCAGGAAATAAAAATTATTATGCACACCAAAGCATTCAAATCATTATTTATTAATCGAACCTAAGTATCTCTGAAATGAACGATGTTGGTGTTACATCAGGAATAATCAAATTCTACATTTAACTTTAACTCTATATAGAGATGCTGCTTGGTCTCATTTCATTGTATGAGTCATGAAACTGCAGCAATGGTGGGCATCGCCTTGAAGAATTTTTAGTCGGTATTCCGTGGGTGTCCAATTGCCAAACCGGTGTGTTAGAGGGGGCGAAAGCAAACACCAGTTCGATATGTTCGAGTAAAGGCGAAGCACCAGCATGGCTGTAGTCGAATACCTGAAAAAGATGAATAAAAGATTATATATATATATATATATATATATATTATATATATATACAACAATCGTTGTATTTTTTACCTAAGCCGATCTTATTCGAATTTCTACTTAATAATAATTGTGCATATTATAATTTCCATTCTATAGGATTCAGTAATTATACTGAGGCTATCAGGCGTTGCCTGGGGTCAAATATCTACATATCCTACTCCCACTATATATAATGTAATATATATATATATATATATATATATATATATATATATTATATATATATATATATATATATATATGTGTGTGTGTGTGTGTGTGTGTATGTGATATAAATATAGGATAGTGGTAGAAATATGCACTAGTAATATTTACCGGAAATAGCAGTCTATAATATACGGCGCTATAGTAAAGCCTCATTCTCTCTATCTCTCTCTCTCTCTCTTTCTCTTTCTCATATATATATGTATATATATATATATTATATATATATATGTGTGTGTGTGTGTGTGTGTGAGTGTGTGTGTGTCTATAGTATATATATATATATTATATGTCTTTTTGGTGTCCTGTACACATATATGCGTGTATATGTACATGTAGAGGTAGGTACGTACATATATGTTTATATATATGCATATGTTCTATTTTATTAACATATTTTACGACTAAACGCACGCACCCTATTAAGTAAGATTGTTCTGTTATCAAGTTAGCCTTGATATTAACTCTCACGCGACTTTGCATCTTTCTTCTTTCTATCCCATTCCTTTTCGTCTTTTTTCCCTCACTTAACTTGTCTCTTCCTCTCTCTCTCATTCTTCATTCTCTCTCTCCCCCTCACCATTCTTCATGGTCTCCTCGCACCATTCCCCTTCTTCTCTCTCTTCCTCTTGCTCCTCCTCCCCCATTCCCGTCGTCCATCTGCGACGATACTTCCGTCGTAACTGCTATCCTGTCTTTTCTCGCCCGCCTTCTAAGGCTACTGGTCGACATCCTTCTCTCTCGTCGTCCACTATAATCCAGCGTTTGCAAAACTTTTTTCGTCTGGCGTAAACAGTCTTCTTATCTTGTTCTCCTTGTCCTGTCTCTCACTGTTATATATTTATTTTTCCACTGTTTATATATATTTTTTACTGTTTATATGTTTGTACTGTCGTTACCGTCTTGCTTTTTTTTTTACCATTTTTTCCCCTCTGCGAAAAGATCTCAGAATTTTAATGATTTGCTTTTCGCAGGAAGGAAGTTTCTTCGAAGATACGTCTCGCTTTTATCCTTCGAACGTAGAGTAGATGAAACCTTAGCGACTGAAGAAGGGGATTTTCGTTGTGCTTATGTCCTGTATCCCTTTTTTTTGCTTGTCCTGTTCCTTGGTTTGTGTCTATGTTTTTCGTCTCTCTATGTGTTCGACGTCTTTTTGGTGTCCTGTACACATATATGCGTGTATATGTACATGTAGAGGTAGGTACGTACATATATGTTTATATATATGCATATGTTCTATTTTATTAACTTATATATATATATATATATATATATATATATATATATGTATATATATATATATATATATAGTAATTACAAAAGAGAAACGAGGTACTAACACAAGAAGCGGCTGAAAACAAGAAGGGGAGAACCCGATGTGACATGAGGTGTACTAAAAACCGAATATCGTACTTGGGAAAGAAAGCTTTCGCCAGATGACCACGGTGAGGCCGAGCCACGTTACTACACACGAGAGGAAATTCGAGGATCGTTTTCTGTTTGTGTTCTGTTTCTCTATTATAAACGGACGTTGTAGGCTTAGGAAGAGAGACAAACATAGAGAGAGAGAAAGAAAACTTCACAGCGTAGATATGAATTAGCACAAAAGGCATCAATTTCTCCTGCCAAATTTAAATGCGTATGTATGATTTGACTAGTACTACTTTCGGTTGGTGTTTTAGTGATATACTTTCAGTTTGTATTTTTACTTGTCGTTAAAAGCAAAATTTGAAGTTTCGCCGCAGGGCGGAAAGATTTTCGCTTTGCAAAGCGCACGCTTATTGTTTCTATCTCATTCACTGATACCCTCGACAATTGTCTTCTATTTTGGCCGCGAGCCGATCAAAACCTTGTGAGTTCAGAACGGAAATTGAAAGAAGCACGTTGTGTATATATATATATATATATTATATATATATATATATATATATATATATATATATATATATATATATATATATATACAACGAGCTCGTTGTAAAGATATATATATTTTTTTTTTTTCGATTCGATTTATTATTATTATTACTAGTATTGTTGTTATACATACATACAAGAATGTGTAATGATAATAATAAGTGGATGTAAACACAGGAATAAAATAAGAATAAACAAAAACAACAAAAGCAAAATACAAATTACATGAACGTATATAAACAGAAGATACAAATATTACAGGCATCCCCCCACATACACACACGAAATAAACATAGACACGCATATAGATATAAGCATGCGCAAATGAAGACATACACTAGAAATACAAAATGGCTGACGGTTAGTAAGGAGAGACACAAACAAGAAAGAAGAAAACAAAGGACCACTGATGCGGTCGCAGGAGTGTGACGAAAGAACTCTGGCCGAAATAAGATTAAAATTAATATAAAAAATAAATAACACTGAAGCAAAATAACACCAAATATATAGTGCGTGTGTTTTAATTGGCTACACTGGCAATATGACCATTCCGAAATATAACAATATATATATATATATATATTATATATATATATAGTAAATCCCCCAAAATGAAGAACTAACATAAGAATAGAAACTACAACGCAAGGACATGGGACATGCAATGCATTAGCAGACGCTCGGGGAAGGAACGAAAGATAGTTTTACGTTTCGAGCAAAGCTCTTCTTCAGATACGGGAGACAGAAGAAGTCCAGAAGGAAATAAAGACGAAGGGAAAATATCGCCAACGATCCACATATTTTGAAATACGTGCGTGTGTGCGTGTATGTGTGTGCGTGTGTGTGCATGTATGTGTGTATCTTTTTGTCTGTTATTTCTCCCTTATCCGCCTGTCAAGTGGTGTTGGTGCGTTTATATCCTCCTAAATCCTAGGCTCGACAAATATTTTCGAAGATAGCGTCCCAGCATGGTCGCAGTCTAATGACTGAATGAAGCAAAGCATAAAAGATAAAACTAATACATGATTATGAATGTAATGTGTTAGTTACTTTCTCTTTAAATCTAACGAACAGAACAGTAAACAAACGATGTTCTCAAATACTTTGACAGATTTACTTACATTTTTAATTAAAGGTTATCAATAACAAAGAATACTATTGCACCACACTCAAGATGTTCCTATATCACTTTATACATTAAAAAAATCTCACTTCAATTTATGCATCAATGCTTTTATTTTTTATCTTCATGGTATATATTTTTCGTTCCTTTCATCCACGGTTGACTTTTTTTACTTCTAATAGAGAATATATTTTTTTCTTACAAGACTTTTAAACAATGGAAAAGAATAGGTGGAGGAAAACTTTTCAAATCATAATGTAAAAATAAAATACGACGTAAAATCATGTTTTAAGGGCAAGACAATTAAGATGCACGTAGCGGAAACTAGTATGCAGGTGAATATACTGAGTGGTAAATATATGTTGCGTGTTTATACAAAAAAAAAAAGAAAAAAATAGAAAAGAAATCGCGAAAATTGAAAGAAAATTAAACACCCGTCAAAAATTTGTTCTGGAAACTATTTTGTTTCTCAACGCTGAGTCGTTTTTCTAATCGAAAAAATAAAAGGAATTTTAAAATTACAACGGCGTCTTCAAAATAAAACGTATAGGAAGAGAGAAGATTGATAAAACTCTAAACAACATATAAGAAAACGGGAAAATAGGTTAAGAGGAATGCGGCATATCGCCCTATTAGTTTTCCATTAATACACTTCGCGTTTATTTAACAGACATTTTTTTTTCAACTTGGCTGCTGTTATATTAGAATGGTTTTATAAGTTTATTTAAAAACTATATATAATCAGACTAAATGACTAACGATTCTCGTCTTTGCCTTTTCTACGAAAAAAATATTGTTTCTTTAATTTTCAGATTTATATATAACATATGTGTGTGTGTGTGTGCGTGCGCGTGAGTGTGTGTATCTATATTAATCAAATATATATATATATATATTCAATAATAAATCTCTGAGCGAGGTATAAACAGTAGCTGCACGACATCGTGAAGTACATTTTCCATTTAAATGTGGCTAACCCTTAAGAGTGGATGCTACTGTAGATTGTAGCCCCAGGAGGACACCTCCTCCAGCTGGCTATTAACATACTTTCTATGCCTTATCAGTATTTTCAAAGGGAAGACATCCTTCCCGTCTTCAATCTAACGGGATACACACGTACCCGTACTTCTGTGTATTGACACGAGTGGAGGCGCAATGGCCCAGTGGTTAGGGCAGCGGACTTGCGGTCGTAGGATCGCAGTTTCGATTCCCAGACCGGTCGTTGTGAGTGTTTATTGAGCGAAAACACCTAAAGCTCCACGAGGCTCCGGCAGGGGATGGTGGTGATCCCTGCTGTACTTTTTCACCACAACTTTCTCTCACTCTTACTTCCTGTTTCTGTTGTACCTGTATTTCAAAGGGCCGGCCTTGTCACTCTCTGTGTCACGCTGAATATCCTGAGAATTAAGTTTAGGGTACACGTGTCTGTGGAGTGCTCAGCCACTTACACGTTAATTTCACGAGCAGGCTATTCCGTTGATCGAATCAACCGTAACCCTCGTCGTCGTAACCGACGGAGTGCTTCCTTTAAGGTATTGACACGTGATCAGCGTGTGACAATCAGCGGTTGTAGATGTGAAGTGTTTCCCAATGCAAATATGTACATATATTCTTTCTCCAGTCACGAAAAGATACTGATCTCAAAAAGGTTTAAACATGCTACAGTAGCATCCACTCTTAAGGGTTAAACACATTTAAGATTTTATGTCGCAATGATGTTGTTAACGTTAAACACAGACACGCAATGGATGTTTGAGCAATCATTGCTAGTAATTTCAAGTGCGGATCTTAAATTTCCCTTTCGCATGCGTATGTGTTGGGGTTCATTGATGGATTTTATTTGAAACTAAATTAAGAATATGTCAGAAGTCGCTAAGGTACTCATTCGAGAGATGCTCTTCGCAGATGACGCAGCACTGATGTCACACACAGAAGCGGAGCTCTAAGAACTTGTGAGCTGTATGTCCCACGCCTGCAAAGAATTTGGTCTAAGTATCAGCCTGAAGAAGACAGACGTCATGGTGCAGGTCGCAAAGCATAACCCATCAATCTGCATAGATGGCTACAACCTAGCAGTGGTCGACAACTTCACCTATCTTGGGTACACTATATCCAACTCTGTGTCCATCAACACAGAGGTTACGAGCAGAATCAGCAAGGCAACAGCAGTAATGGCCAAGCTTAACAAACGGGTATGGAACAACATCAGTCTCACTCAGAATACTAAACTGAGAGTTTACCGAGCATGCGTACTGAGCATACTGCTGTACGGAAGCGAGACATGGGCCACCTATCGCGGTTTCGATTCCCACACCGGGTGTTTTGCGATATTATTTATCGGAGGCACCTAGAAACTCCGCGCAGGGGTTGGTGGCGGCCTTTCTGCGAAACACCACAACTTTCTTTCATTTTTTTCTTCCAGTTTCTTTTGTACCTGTATTTCAAAAGCGTCAGCATTTTCACACTCTGTGAAACGCTGAGTCTCACCGAGAACTACGTTAAGGATACACATGTCTGTAGAGTGCCCAGATACTTGCACATTAATCTCATGAGCAGGCTGTTCCGTTGATCAGATCAACTGGAACCCTCGCCGTCGTGACTGACGGAGTGCCACGACACGTAACCACATTTATTTGTAAACATGCCAATCACATTATTATTATTTTTTAAACTTAATATTTTAAACGTTAGTAAGTACCGGACATTAAGTCTAACACAAAACAACGGATGAATACCATTAGTTCTCTGCTTTAATTTGTTTTACATATATGATGGCACAGGCGTAGCTGTGTGGCAAGAAGCTGCCTTCCAGACAAAATCGTTCGCGATTCAGTCCCACTGCCTAGCAGCTAGGACAAGTGTCTTCTACAATAGCCTCGGCCCGTTGCCTGTTGGTTTTATTTTTTTGAACAGGCAGGGAGTCCTTACTGGATTTCGAAGCTTTTTGTCTGCCTTGCGGTGGAGACGTGTGTGTTGTCTCACATAATTGTGAGAAATTGTATTTGAAAATGTTTGTGCCCACATGGATTAAAAAAATTGGCCAGGAGTACATTTTGGATGAAATTTTTTTATTTGCCTGGATTTGAACTCTCTTTTCACAGCTATCATTTATTTAAAATAAAAAAGATCTTTATTTGAACTGTTATTTTTATGTTTTCTTCCCTTCTGTTGTGTCTTCTTTCTTTTTTTGTGTATCTTTCTTTATTTGAAAACGTATTGACGAACTATATTTGAACATTTTATTTTTAAAAAATGGCAAAGGAAATATTAGTGTGGGAATTAGCACCTCCCAAATCATGGCTAAAAGAACTCGAAAGGTATATGGTGGTGTTGAGGACTTATTCAAAGTCACTTGATACCACAACCGTCTTCCCGAAAGCCACAATTTTGAAAGAGCTGGCAGAATACATGCCAGCTGTTAAATTTATTTCACGGGGAGTCAAATTTGCAACGGTCTGGTTGCTATTTGACTCCCCCAAAGAAGCTTGCGATTTTGCAAGCCGGCCCCTCGAGGGGAAGGAAATAATGTTTCTTCCAAGCTGCTGTTGGACAGAAATTATTGAAGCTTGGATCTGCGGTTTGCCACCCGGAGTTGAGCCCGAGTGGATAGAGGACTCTATCCGCCGGGGTCTGGGTGGGAGCAGTACCAAGCTGCTCAACGTAAAAATTTTGCCTGCGGCTGATTGGGAGGGGTCAGAAGCTGTATTGACCCTATGGACCCAATCAGCCGAAAGTCTGGTTTTCCCAGATTTTTTGAGGATGGCCGGATCTAGGTATCCGGTGACGCACGAGGGACGACCCCCCCGCGAGTGTCACCTGTGCCTGGAGACCGAGCACATCGAGAAAAACTGCCCCAAGGACCAAAATAGGATGCGGGAGCAGTTAACAGAGGAACCACTCCCTGCTCCCTCAATGGAGGGATAGAAGAAGGAGGATGTCGAGGACGTTTCCACCACCTCGAAAAAACGAAAGCGAAAGGTGGGCAACAACGGTTTGCTCACCGAAGAACCCGAGAGCTGCGGGAGAAAAGGAGGACCTACTGGGTACAGCAAGGGAGCACCACCCTCCCGTAGCCCAAGGGAAGGAGAAGAAAAAAGAAAAATGGGACATTGCCGGTAGGTTGTGACACGCTGCCGGCGTGTCCCGATTCTCCTTTGGCAGGTGTGCTGCTGGAGGGAATTTCTGGTCCTCTTCCACAAAAAAATTGAAAAGAAGTGCCGGTGGGAGGGGCTTCTGTCCTACAGGGAAGACCCTGAGTGGCCTTCGCAGGTGGCTGCGGACGTCATATGAGAGAACGATCTATGGAAGATAACGAACTCCTTCCCGAAGGACTCCTTCAGATTTATGTTGAAACCTTTAAGTTCGGAACGGACCAGGTGCTTCGATGAAGCGAGAAGCCTGGCCAGGCGGAAAAGTTTGAAGAGGTGTATTACCTCAAAAACAGACTAAAAATGTAAAAAGTGAAAGGATTATTACCTCGTGTTTGTGTTTTATTTGTAATGTTGAACTATGTAAGTGGTTTTTTGCGTCATTGTATTTAAAAAAAAAAGAAAAAAAGAACAATGTTTTAGAGAAGCGAAAGTCGGCGGGCGCTTTTCGTCTCGTCCCATCCTTATCATCATTATATCATCATCATTCATCCCATTAATGTCTCTGTCTAGCCCTCAAGCTTCCCTCTGTGTTCCGCCCTTGTGGCAAATTTAATGAAATAAAGAAGCTGCCTTCCAGACAAAATCGTTCCGGATTCAGTCCCACTGCCTAGCAGCTTGGACAAGTGTCTTCTACTATAGCCTCGGTCCGACCAAAGCCATGTGAGTTCATGTGGTAAACGGAAACTGAAAGAAGCCCGTAGGATATATATATATAGATAGACAGATAGATAGATAGATAGATAGATAGATAGATAGATAGATAGATAGATAGATAGATAGATAGATAGATATGTTGTCCCCCACCATCGCATGACAAGCGATGTTGGTGTGTTTACGTCCCCGTAACTTACCGGTTCGGCAAAAGAGGCGACAGACTAAATACCAGACATACTAAAAATAAGTTCAGGGATCAATTTCTTAGGCTAATATAGGTAGTGCTTAATGATGGTCAGAGTCAAGTGACTGAAATAAATAACGGAATATAAAATGATACAGAATATTTATACGAAGCGCGGCGGGAAAAACGGTGGAATTTGTAAATTGTATTATGTGAGACATATCTTCCTGTTCATATATAATTTGTGAAATATATTTTTTAAATACTGGCAAGGGAGAGTGTAAGTTGATTACATCGAACCTCAGTAAAGAGATGATACTTTTGTATCTAACCCGTACAAATGAAAAGCAAAGTTGACGTTATTGGTATTTAAACAGAGATTGGAAACAGACGAAATGCAGCAAGGCCTTTTGCCGACCCCGGTAACGATTCCGCCAGCTCACCGCCTTAATTTATGCTATACATTAACATGATTTATTACATGTAGTGACGTATTATATGTATTCAACTTCCATTAACAGTCATCATGAAAATATTTTCGTGTTGTTTTCCGAAATTCTTCTCGTTCTGCTTTGTCACCATACGTTAGAAATAGATCTACGAAGCATACTTAATAAATCACGTATTGAAGAATGCACATGGAAGACACAAATAATTTTACTCGAGTTGAAATTCAACCATTCAATGAAATTGGTTTATGACCAAAACTAAGACAGAAGATTCAATTCACAATTGCGGAGCGGAACAAATGCGCTTCTATTGAATAAATAAAGGTTATGCACTTTCTTGGCCCGTATCAATTCTTTCAAAGGAAGACGCAACGTTTACCACCGAATACTAATCAAAAGATTTTGTTTATAATAACGGACACCGGCGAACCTATTCCTAATCAAATTCCTCTCGATTCACACGCTTCTATCTTATTGTGAATTTGAAATCTTATAATTAAACTAACTTTTGAAACGTAACTTGAAGTTCAGTAATATATAACCAATTCCCAGCGTGTATTCTGTGTCCAGTTAAATTAGTTAATGGCGATATATTTAATGGTTCTTTGAATAATCACTACACAATCTTTAGTCGATGTTCACGTTAAATTGGATAATGGCCCTTCACAGTAAATTGATGTGCGGTTATCTTTTGAGGTCAACATTTGAAGTAAGATTTCCTATTTGTATTTATAAAACTTTTCTTGGCCCAATATTCATCGAATGTGTAACCAAGTAAAAACTAGCATAGAAATGTAGTGGCAATTAACTTTATTTCTTTTACAACAGTTATATATATTGCTGGGATTAGTTTAAGTTTCATGAATTATAGAAAAGAGACAGAATCAGGGTATAAACAATGACAAGGTTATAAATAATACTTTGCTATTAGGAAAGTGTCAAAACTACAACCTGGCTTTAAGGTGTCCTCTATGGAATACACTCATCGGCAAATATTATTCTCCCCAACCGCAGACTAGAACTAGCATTCAAAAAAACGAACGATATTCTTCTCTTTTCTACTCTAGGCATAAGGCCCGAAATATTTAGGGAGGCAGGGCAGTCGATACGGTCGACTCTATAACCAACTAGTAATTACTTTAGTTCTATATTTAAAAGATGAGGAATTATTACATTATTTAAATTATTTACAGGCATATGGCGTAATGGTTAACAGCACGGCTACTAAGCCCAAGGTTCCGAGTTCGATTCCAGGCAGTGACCTGAATAATAATAATAATAATATCAACAACAACAACATTTGTAAAAATACCTTAGGAATGAGAACCCAGTTTCGAAATTTTCCCAAGACATCTGATGAAGGCTGGAGGGTATATCAGCCTAAAGTTTATGTTAACAACAAACAAGATGATGACAAATATTCGTCAAATGTAAATAATTCCTCATCTTTTAAATATAGAACTGCTTTTTAAATCTGGAATTTGTCACACACACACACGCACACGCACGCACGCACACACATGCGCGCGCGTGCAAACTCAAAACAATAACAAACATACATTTTTTTCATCTTTCAGAAGCTTTCGTGCTCAGAGAGTTTTCCTAGTGCAGGTAGGGGGCGCTTTAGTGCAGCCATTTCGTTCTCACCAATTTGTTGCCGCTTGTTCGAACTCACTTATTTAACATCAAATATTACTTCACTCCCTTCCCCCTCTCTCTCACACTCACAAACACAGACACAAACTCTTTCTCCCCCTCTCTCTTTCTTCACTCTGCTTATGCGTGGGACCATATTTCTTTACGCGTATAAGGAGTAGAAAAGTGTTGGTCAGACCTATTCAAATGAGGCAAGTGCACGTGCGCATATCTATCTGTTTGTGTGTGTCTGTCTTTGGACATGTGTTATTTCACAGCGTGTGTGTTGGTGTATTTGTATGTGATTGTCTTTGTCTGTATGTCTGCGTGTGTGTGCGTGTCTTTGTCTGTATGTCTGCGTGTGTGTGCGTGTCTTTGGACGTGTGTGTTTGTGTGTGTGTGTCTTTGGACGTGTGTGTGTGTGTGTGTGTCTTTGGACGCGTGTGTGTGTGTTTGTGTGTTTACAATAAATCACTCGGTCCGTAGCTTAGAAATACTGGGTTGACGTCCAGCGGGAACAGCTTTGTTTCATGGAGGAGGAACGATCTTCTTTAGTACTTGGTTGTACAATGCTTTCCAATGTGTGTAATAGTGGCGCGCGCACACATTATTAGCCATTTGAAAAGACTATGAAAGTCTCGACCACGGTCAAACAATGATGATGATGATTGTGCCTGTGCGTTTTTGTGTGTGTGCACTTCAATCAAGATCCAAAACAGGCTGAATGTCCCGTAAGCTTTGTCACATGGCAAATTTCGAAACAGTTCTCCCTAATCGACTCTCCCCCTTCAAATGTCCACTCAAATGCCCTTTTAAAAGAAACGAGAAAGCGTTGACAGAGGGTGACTCAAAGTTTAGATGCTATTGGATAAGCTTACACTTTGCATTTTAAGCAACGAACAGATTTAAGAACATTTCCAGGCTTCTTGTGTAAAGCAAAACAGATTTGAAGAAGACAAATGGTGGCTTATGAAGGGTAGAGGCATCCTTTAGAAACATGAAAGGGAAAGTTAATTGATAAATCTGCGAAGTTGATTTTTTCCAGCATTATGGAGAATGCATTTCTTCATGATTGAGAAAAGAGGGAAAAAAAGAGGACAGAAGCGATATAAATTGCCGATGATTGAGAGGCTGGTTGCAAATAATAGAGTTCGTAAATACACGTGATTCTGCATGTATAGATTATGGACGAAACATGGAAAATATCGGCAGTATGGAAAGGAGATTATCAATAGGCGATGAAATTGCATTGAAGAAAGATTAACCAATGTCACCTAAACTGAAAAAAAGAAGAAAGAAAAGGATGCCTACTTGCTTTACCTTAGCATATGAATATATTCAGTACGATAGTTCCACAAACCCGGAATATCACACCTTAAATACGTAGATTCTGGGAATTCTTCTGTAAACTTCAATATCATAAGGAAATATAATCGTTTATTCTCTCATTCTTTTACTTGCTTCAGTCATTTAAATGTGGCCATGCTGGAGCCTGCCTTTGCTCGAACAAATCGATTCCGGGACTTATTCTTTGTAAGTTTAGTACTTAGTCTATCGGTCTCTTTTGCCGAATCGCTCAGGTATGGGACATAAGTACACCAACACATCTGTTGTCAAGCGATGTTGGGGGGCGGACAAACGCAGACACACGAACATATACACACATACATATGTACATACATATATGTATGCGTATATATATCTATATCTATCTATCTATATATATATATATATATATATATATATATATACAACGAGCTTCTTTCAGTTTCCGACAAGAAAAACCACTCACAAGGCTTTGATCGGCCCGAGGCTATAGTAGAAGACACTTGCCCATGGTGCCACGCAGTGGGACTGAACCCAGATCCACTAAAATGCAGGCAAAAAGAATACGTGTGTGCGCATTCCTGCGTGCGCATGCGTTTGTGTGTGTGTGTGTGTGTGTGTGTGTATGTGTGTATGTGTGTGTGTGTGTGTGCGTGTGTGCGTGTAATGTACTATAACATAAAGCGAAGGGCTTTGGAATCGGAGCAGGTATTTTATTAGAAACTGATATATTCCAGATCTTGCTAAAACCTCATCGAATTATAGCGAATCTATAGAATTTTCTGAAGCAAATTTTCAAAATGTGTGATTCTCCGTTTTTTTATGATGCTTTCATTATGCCATAAACTGTGTATATAATGCAGTGCATACAATAAACTGTGGCTTTGTGGTTAGAGGGTCGGGCTCAAAAACATGAGGTAGTGGGTTCGTTTCTAGCAGCGGACTGTGAGTTGTGTTCTTAAGCAAGACACTTTATTACACATTGCTCCAATTCACTCATCTGTAGAAATGAGTTGTGGTGCCAAGCTGCATCGAGCTTTAGCTTTCCTTTGGATAACATCGGCGGCGTGGAGAGGGGAGGCCGGTATGCATGGGCGACTGCTGGTCTTCCATAAACAACTTTGCCCGGATCTATGCCTAGGAGGGTAATTTTGTAGGTGCAATCCTCTGGTCCTTCATGACCGAATGGTTTATTTTTTTATATAATATATATTGGGTTGGTGCCTAATTATTGCGGCTTTTTCTCAACAAATTTTATTCATAAAAAAAAAAATTATTTAAATGATTATTCCGCAGCATATTCACCATCTACTTCAATTACTGCTTCCCATTTGCTTGGCAGACAGTCAGAACGTCATTTAAAGTTGTTTTTGTTAAATAATGTTATTGCTTTTGTTGAATAAAATTCGTTGCAAAAATCGCAATAATTACGTACCAAACCAATACTAATATATTATAAGTAACATACTGTTTTATTATTACGATGTACGGTAGTATATTGCCGAATCGTACGTTGCAGGCATAAAATCGTGCACTAGAACCTCTGGGTCTGTACGTTTTGCTTTCAAAATTCTGAGTAGGTCAAAACTGCTTTCTCATCAGTGGCAGTGAATCATTGCTTGTCTTTTCTTGTTGGAGCAGTGCAAACTACTTCCGGTATTGTATGACGTTAATTTGCTTTATGATGGCGCCTATTTGCTGTCTATTTTTGCATTGCTGTTCGCATTGTGTTGTGTGTGTCATGCGTGTTGTGTTTTCCTGTTGGGAATCCGGACCGTAGACTACATGCTGTGGTGGTTTTATATTATGTTACATATTTCCAGTATAGAATGTGTCTTATGTTTGTGAATTGTTTTCATTAGGCTCTATTAGTGAATTGACAGCGTCTTGAGTCGGATTCCGGCTGTTCCTAGTCAAGCTGTTTTATGTATAATGTGTAGAGTAGAGTGTCCTGGTAAAGCTTCTCCGTTTTTGTTCATATCTTTTGTTATCATACCGAATGCTCAAGTTCTTACAGGTATTGTTTTCATCTTCGCTGCTCACATCTTCATGACTTCAATTTTGATATTTTTATTATTTGACAATTTTTCCATTATTTTCGGTAATATTTCTGTCAGAAGATATTTGTTATATCGCACGTTCGGATGATCTCTACTCAACTCCGGACGTCTACACTTCTCCCTCTATATCTACGTATTGGGCTAGCCTTGCATCGTCTGGGGGCGTCTACACAACACTTCCCCGTCGTTTTGAGTTTTTTAAACTCGATTTTATCATTTTTATTTTCTCGGTGAGAAACTGGCATATCTTTTATTCTTAGCGTGAATTTCCATCATTTCTGTAGGTTTTCTCTTTCTCTTCGACCTACGTATCGGTTCTGCTTTGTCTGTGGTTCTGGGACTTCGAACAAATCATACCATAAATCCATTGGTTCTTTTAATCTCTCTTGGTTTTTGGTATATTTTTTCTTTAATTGGTTTAAATGCTTTCTGTCTTTTTACCATGTACATCACGTTACACAGACGTCCAGTTATACTTCCTTGTTCCCAGTTCTGTTTTCCTTTACTATACATTTTAAAATACACTTTGTCACCTGGGTTAAAAAATTTCGTTTTTCTTCCCGAATTTTCTATTTTCTGTTTCCTGCTCGGCAACCATTTGTCAAAAATAGAACGGATTTTTCTGGAAAACATCAAATCTGAGGGTGACCTACCCGACTCTGCATTTGGATTCGGTGTTATTCTATACACCTGCAAAAACTTTGGCAATATACTGGGCCAGCCCTTTCCCTGCAAATATCAGACCCTGTGTCTATAGTAGAAACGATTGGAAAATCCCAATGAAGCATCGCAGGAAATATCTTAATTGCAAACCAATTAATGTTATTTTTTTAATCATTGCTATTAAACAGTGAGATTCATAAAAATATTGGAGTATATTTTAAATGTATGAGCACAATCGAGTGGCTAAATAACATGTTTATAAACGTCTGACACCAGGCACGTAAAATATATTTTATTTCACCGGTAATTTATTTCTTTAGAGCGTCTTCTGTTTCCTCACTGCAGACAAATTCTACTTATCAAATTATGCTATGTCCATAATGTGGACTATATTTGCATATGCCGTTTTCATCTGATAATTTTCCCCATAAAATTAATGATAGTAACATTTATTTTGTACGAAAAGTAAAACCGTGAATAAGAAAGTATTGAGATACAATACCGTTGCTGTTAATACTGTTGTTTATCTTGCCACAGAAAACAAACATTTTTCAATGTGTAGTTTTGTGAGCTTAGGAAGGAATAAAATTACCTTTTTTTATAACCGTATGCGTTTTACGGGAAATCAATACAAAGATAACAATCAATCAATCAATATTGCAATGTTTTATCTTTATTTTTTATTCTTTATTGCATTTTATCCTCCAGATGAAAAACAAACAAAATGAGCATCTGAAGTGTTGAAACATTTTTTTTTATAAATTAAAAAAAAATTGATTATAGTTTCCATCAAGACACCTTTGAGGGTTTTATAATTATATATTAACTTATATTTCATTTTATTTTCTGCTGCACTTACACATAGGTATAACGTATTAATGACCTGTTTTTATGGAGTCGAATCTTTTGTCTATTAACTACAGGCTATATATTACTGACCTAAGTGGCTTTACTATATAAACTGAAATGAAAGTTTATCATAGACTTATGTTTCTGATGCAATTAAAAACTATGATTTTCTATATTGTTATTAACAACAGAAATCTTATATATACATATATGTGAAATGCTTCATGTTATGCAAACTTCAAATTAGCTTCATGAAATTGGAATATATTTTTGAAAAAAAATCAGCGCATTGAAATTTACCTTTTAATCTAGTATATAAATGGGCTAAAAAAGTATTTTTATGGAAAATCAATGCCTGCTTGGTAGACAAATAAATGAAGTCTATACTTACAAATAGGAAATGCATAAAGCGTCACGCACATAGATGATGATGATGATGATGATGATGATGATGATGATGATGATGATGATGGTGATGATGATGAAGATGATGATGATGGTGATGACGACGACGACGATGACGATGATGATGATGATGATTATGATGATAGGTGATGATGATGACGATGATATTAAAGCAAGCCATATACATATTCATATCAAAAGAATCATATTTTCAAAATTATTTAAAGCATAACATTTAACCCTTCATTAATACATACAAAATTTCGATGCAGTAAGCCGAGAATATTGCTATTTTTGGCCAATAAACGCTAAATTCTGCTATGCATTAATTTATTATTATTATAACCTAGAATCGGAAATAGAGATCTAAATCTATCGGAGTTACTACATTTCCTTTCATGTTTTCTTGGAACTTTCTTTTATGCGTACACTAAACGTTAATTTCTTCTTTCTGTTCTCCTCCGTCTTCAAATTGTCAGGTGTACACTGAGATCTTATTTCTTCCTTTTCTATCCCCACTCTCTCTCTACATTGTTGATCATTCTGTAATTACTTTTGAATAATGTTTTCAAATTTTAACACAAGACCAGCATCTTCGGTGAAGTGGAGTAGTCGATTATATCGACACCAGTATACAAATACTTCTTATTTTATAGCCCCAAAAGGATGAAAAGCAATGTTGACTTCGGCGAAATTCGAACTCAGAACACAAAGTAGAATGAAATGCCTATAAGTATTTTCACGATCTTCTGCTGGTTTTGCTAGCTCCCTGCCTTATTAAGTTAAATATTTCCATTCTCGCCAACTCTGTGTTTTTGGCACTATATTTACTTTTTTTTCTTTGGGTTTTCTCTTGTGATCTATGTCCAACTTTACTCTTCTGTTAACGCTGTTAAATTCTACTTGATAATTTATTTATACCTATATTATATGTCTTATATATCTATAGCCTTGAATAGCAAAGAGTTAGAAAATGTTGTTCCCTCGTTTCTTATGTCTGTGTGAGTATGCATGTAACTCTAAGCAATCTTTCAGGCTGAAATATTGCTCTGAGATAGATGTGATAGTGTATAAATATGCGTATTCAAGTATCATGAATGTAAGAAACAATTAGTAGGTCTTTCCATTTTGCGTTAAATCAATACACACACACACACACACACACCACACACACACACACACACACACTCTCACACACGCACACTCACACACACACACATATATATATATAAATACATGTGTGTGTGTGTGTGTACAGAAATAATATGCACACATACATTGACATATAAGCATGTTTCATAGAACACATTTTATATTTCCTCGTTAATAAATGCGGTGAAGTGGCAGAAAAGTTAGCACGTCAGACAAAACAGAGAGAGTTCTATCTCCTCCGAGTTCGGCTTTGCATTCCATACCAGAAGTATGAGTTGAGCACTGGGAATGATGTAATCGAAAATTCGACTACCCCCATATTCCAGGTTCTGTGACACCATTAGAAATGATTTTTTCTCATTAATTCAATGACAAATCTCATTTTTGTGAAACTTAATGCAAACAAATATGGTAGCACTGAAACAACGAGTGCAAAATTCTACAATTGATAATGTAATTCTTCTTGATTACAATGACACCAATAACATGACAATGAAATTATTGTAAAAGAACTCACTTGGATTCTTTCAGATCCATTAATCAAGCATGTATATATGTCTTTGTGTGTGTGTGTATGTCTCTGTGTGTGTATGTATGTATGTATGTATGTATGTATGTATGTATGTATGTATGTATGTATGTATGTATGTATGTATGTGTGTATGTATGTATAAATATATATATATGTGTGTGTATACATATATATAAAGAGAGTGAGAGAGAGGAGTAGAAAAAGAGTGAGAGCTAAAGGCTCGCCCATAAAATAATGGGATCTTTATTTAGTAATATTACATATTAAACATAATGTGATTAATATATGCAGTTTTAGAATAAGCACCGCATTTAAAGAGAATGAAACACAAAAATATCTCCCGAACTCTCTTGACCTTGTTTTATTTCAACAATATCAAGTTATTTAATAGAGCAATGTATGGCTTTTAGAGAAATTGGTAGATTTCTCTAAAGGAAAGTATCATATACTGAATCTGATTAATACAAAATTACAGGCGAATAATCACATTTGGTTCTCTAGAGTGTTAGCGAGCGCATTAGAGTTAGTATACAAATCTCTCTATATATAAAGCTGAAGTTGTGTGTGTACGGCAGGTTTGGTAACCTTCAACAAACACTATCTCCTCCGAGACCCTGCAACGCAAGTTGACTAAAATTGAGAGTACGATGAAAGAAGTATTGTTCTTCCTTCCGTAGCAGACAAATTTAAATCGAATCATGTTAACATCAAAAATTATTTACATCAAAAAGGTACTTTTTTTCTATGAAAATACCTATTTTTTTACGATTGTTTGACTGCTGTGTTACTTTTCAAAAATTCCATTTCTAAAGGGTCGAAACAAATCCGAGCAACGCCGGGCGATACTGCTAGTATAAAATATATGTGTGTGTATGTATGTATATGTATAATGGATGTTTCCATGCTAGTTCTTTGTTTTTAGGAGTTTTGAGTGAAAATTAAGTACTTTCGTTTTGCATTCATGTATATAGGTATTTAAATGGAAAAAAAATAAAATGGAGAAACTGACGTAGAGACATCTGTTTATTCCGAGATATTCAAATCAATATAAAATAGAAAGTTTATCCGTATACATGGTTCCATATGCAATTAGTTCAATAGGAGTAATTAAATTAAAGTTAATTAATTTCAATTTTCAATTTCAAACTGGTTGACTAGGCATTTAATCCCGGGAGAATTTCCGGGAAGGAGTTACCTTCCAACGTGTTGATCGACTCTTTTCAAACTCAGATGTGTGTATTTTGGTAGTGTATGTATTAAAAAAGTTGAGTTGTGAGTACATTTATATACTTATAAGCAAATATGTATTATATACTTATGCACGTTCGTTTGTTATACATTATTGGCAATGAACTGCAGTTAAAGAGAGACATAAATAGATACACAGAGACAGAAAGAAATATTGAATAGAGTGACACAGATATGAGTTGAGAGACCGATATGAGTTGAGAAACCGATAATTATTTATCCTGTTATCCTATCGTTTCATCCATATATGTGTGCAATAGTTATAATCATTACAACCATGTAAATAAAGGAGAAATTGAACATTACATAATACAATTGTTAATTGATTTTATCATTATATTTAAAAATTACTAAAGCAACAATCACTAGAAATAAATGCGTTTACTTCTAAATATTTTATAAAATATATTCTACATATTCATGAGAAACGTGCTAAATTGATTTTTAACAATCACAATGATACTGTCACCTGTGCCGGAAATTTAATATAATTTTTATCATTTAATATCTTTATAGCGATATTATATCTACCAAGCATTCTTTAATGCTTGTATTTACAGATGCTAGAGTAATAAAACGTGAAGTATGAACAGATTCAAAATTCAAGTAGTTTTAATATGTAATTAATTATGTATCATAATAATAATATTATACCCGATGGTATTTTTTTGCATATCATAAACCTGCGTGAATACATGAAAGATCAGTAACCTTCCACTTATATAAGATGAAGCATTCATATTTTATTATTAATATCTAGTATGATATTTAATATTTACCTGATAGCTACTAGAAATTATTTAATTATAAACATTTCATGTTTAGTACTTCTACAAAGTACTAAACATGAAATGCCGACAGACTGAATGTACTAACAGGTTTAATATATAATTGATTTACTTATGGAAATAAATTTCAACTGGAAGTTTTTGAGAGACAATTTACAAGCATCACTACATGAAACACTAGTCTGAATTCTCGTATTTAAGTGGCCACACATGGAAAAAAATCTATTTAGTACAACTTTCCAAGACCAATAAAACAGAAACAATTACCAATTTTATGAGTAGCAGCCTTGCTTATAATTTCCCACTCCAAAGAAAAACGTATTTCTTGTCTTTTAGGTCCGAAATAAATTTGCTGAGGCTGGTTATAGAAGACTTTTTTTCCTATTGTTAGAGGTGTAAATATGGTTTTATATTTGACTCATGGTAAAATTCGCGTTGGCTCTACGTAAAAAAAATTCTTACTCTAGATTTTACTTTACATATGTAAAAATCATTCTTCTGTTTACGATAATTTTGAAATAAACTTTTACTACTAACCTTCCAATCCCCACTACATGGCCTTGCTTTTTGCATTTTGAGCCAAATAATTAACTTAACTTAACTTAATAAAGGATGTTTTCATTACTAATCGAATTATGATTCTGTTGTATATCATTACGTTCATTATTATTGCTATTGGCTTTATTACTTAGGCTCAAGATGAGATGGAATTTAATTTGTTTTTTTTTTCCTCTTGTACACTAGACGACTCAAGTACACATTCTTTACTACCATTTATTCTAAGAGCATTACCTTTGTTGCATTTATTGAGGTTATAATTATTATAAAAAATAAGTAATTCTATTTCGTTAATCGAAAAAAAAATGATCTGAGAAATTATTTGATGCAGAAAAGGCAACTTTAAATATTCTAGGGTTAATGATATCATAATATTGATTTTCCATTCTAAAGAGTTTAGTAAAAAGTTTCTATAAGGCAACATCCAAATTAGTCTTAATTTGTTTAGCGAATGGAAATATAAACCAAATATATATCGTACTTATGAGGAGATGAATTATAATTTAAAAATTTTCGAACGACATGAAATATAGAAGGGGTTCTTTATTATTTATATTCCTAATTGTTAGCGGATACTTAGAAGACCGTAGTAATACATTGGTTGCCGTATTATGTATATCATTTGTCTCATTAGGACAGTTGACCTTATTTAACCTATCCTTATTCCTATTACTCTTTTACTCTTTTACTTGTTTCAGTCATTTGACTGCGGCCATGCTGGAGCACCGCCTTTAGTCGAGCAACTCGACCCCGGGACTTATTCTTTTGTAAGCCCAGTACCTATTCTATCGGTCTCTTTTG
>NC_043001.1:6892105-6904605 GCF_006345805.1 Octopus sinensis | reverse complement strand
AGGTTAAGGAGTGAAAGGTAATAAAATATACATTTCTCATCAATATTTTGACTGAACACTTGCTCCCGATTGGTTCATAATAAGGACATTTACATCACACTAATATCCATTTTATAATTTTATACGTTTTCCATCATATTTCTGTTTTAATCAACGTTGGAGTAGAGAAACTCATGGCGGTGTAGTAGAAACTTATTTACCATGCGTCGTTGTAACAAATGAAATGATCCGAGTTCATGGCATTGGTAAGCCGAAATAATGGACAAATATCGATATTTATCATTCTGGGTGATGTTGACGCGAGTTGTCGTGCCTGGGCTATGATATAGGGAGGTTTCCACGGAGGCTATCTGTCAGGAAATTTGTGGTATAAACAAAATGCAATAAGTATTTGCCACCGATAAATGTTTTTCTTTATATCGCTTGAAAAATGTATGCGTTGAACAATTATTGCTTGTGTTGACATTTCGACTCGATATTTTTCAACTCCTTGAAAAAATTCAATGTCTCCAACATATTTATTCATTGTTGCTATCAATACATTATCTTATACTTTGCTAAAATTTGGACATCTCAGTGTGAAATATGTTATTTTGAAACTTTTCAGTTTTCTGTTTATTGGGGTCACGGCGTGAAATTTCCGTAACGATTTTTAATAAGAAGGAAAAATGGAAATTTTTTCACAAATAAGAAAACAAAACATTTTTTTGTCAAGCCCTGCAGGAGAAGACTCCAATGTTTCGGAAACAGTATCTATGCAAATAGTTTTTGATATTTTACGTCATCTACTAAAAGTAATGTTTTGTGGAACCGATGTAAACATGTAGTTCGTTTTTTTTCTGAATAATAATATTAAAAATAATAAAGACAAGAAGAAAAACAATTATAGTGACTTCAAATTTAGGCAAAAGACCAGCTTTTTCGCGAAGAAGTAATTCAAAGGCATCGATGCAAATACGTAACTGATACTTATCTGATGGACTTCCAAAAGATGATAGGCAAAAATCGAACACAGCGAAACCTAAACTCGGAATTTGAAGACTGACAAAATGCTGCTGCTTATCACAACCATCTCGCCAATTTAGGAACAATAATGATATTAATAACAACTCCTTAACCCATTCCTTTCTTTTCATGATATTAATTGATTGAAGGAGATGTTTTCTTCTAGCTGCTCGTCTATAATACGCAAGCTTATGCAAATATATACCACACGTTCTTGGAAAACCGTCTAGCTGTTTTGCAATGTCAGAAACCTTCGAACGGAGTTCATTTTCCAGAATTCTCTTCAAACAGCGAAGCTTCCTTTCCGAGGGCCCAGGTCGGCCGGGACGCGAATGTGTTTATTATTTTCGTTGGCTTTTCTATTGCAGTATAATTCTATTAACAATAGCAAGAGGAATTTGAAGATCTGTTGGCAATTTTTCACTGGCTAACAATACGACCTCTTTGAAAATCTGATAGTTCTGCTGAATTTTTTGTGTGTGGCATGGTTACTCTTCACAAATGTTTAATATAATGGCACCTGGAATGAAAAAGAATAACTACATCGTAAATTCTACACCAGTGAAAACATATTAAGTTGCTTAGATAAGACATTTTGAAAATTAAATGTGTCTATTTACTTCCTGCATGTATGTGTATCTATATATATAGAATCAATTTCAAAAGCAACAGGAGTCCAAGGGTCATGGATGATCTAAGAAGAAGGATGCGTGGAGTCAACGTTATAGGGTAAAAATGTAAGTCTTCGGACATCGTACTTCGTCGAATAAAATGATGTCTAGTGAAGAACAAGAAAGAGAAGCGAAGATACACATGTAAAGACAGGAAAGAATTAGGCGAAAAACTTGACCGGAATTGTAAGATATTGTTTTTATCTAATGCATATAGACTGCTTTAACAAGGAGGGCTTATGTATGTGTATGAATATACAAGTGAATCTTTTAGAAATAACGTTTAACATTATTTGTAAAAGTTTATAAAATGACTCCCATGAGATATATTTGCATTTAAGAATTTTTCGATATTTACAGTTAACTTATAAAATCAGACACATATCTATGTATATGGAGATGTGTATGTTTACATGTATAAATTCATACACACACATACACACACACACATGCATATATATATATATGTATATATATATATATATATATATATTTATATATATATATATATATATATATATATATATATATATATATATATATATGTTAGTTAGTTAGTTAATTTTTGGCTCAAAAAGCAAAAAGCAAGGCCATGTAGGGGGACATGGAGTTATGTACAGGGTGGTGTTCTTGTAAAGAGTTGAGGCCACTTGAGGTCAAGAGAGACTTGGAACCGAGCGGTCGTCGGCATCTTCACCGTCTCGTCTGGCAGCTTATTCCACGGATCCGCAACCCGGACGGAGAAAGCCCCTCTCCTTCGATTGAGATGAAATCTTCGCAGATAGAGCTTTTCGGAATGACCCCGCAGCCGACGCTCTGGAGCAGGAGTGAAGAACAGCTCCTTCGAGAGGTTACACTTTCCGCTTATGATGTCGTGAGCAAGAACGAGATCACCACGGCGTCGTCGTTTTTCTAGAGAATAAAGGTCGAGCGTCTTCAGCCTTTCTTCATAAGACAAATTCTTTAGACCAAGAACCATGCGGGTAGCCAGTTTCTGGACTCTTTCGAGATGCTGTATGTCTTTGAGGAGATAAGGAGAAGAGGCTTGAATCCCGTACTCCAATATGGGTCTCACCAGCGTGACATAGAGCGGTAGGAATATGGCTGCTGTGAGCATTCCGAATTACCTTCGAATCACATATATATATATACACACTTATGAACACACACATGCATATTATCATTTATCTTACCCTTGTTTCAATAGTAGGTCTCTGACCTTGCTGTTCTGCGCTATGTGAGATGCAATTGTTTTATTGGAGCTCATTTGACAGGCAAAGGCATTTCAAGACAATGCCCCCACAACATAGTCTCAATATAGAAGCTAAGAACAAACGAAGATGCTATTGTTGATGTGAGCGATAAAGTTAGATGTTTACATGTATATTATTCCTGCTCGACCAGCTACATATTTGATTTTCTCTCTCTCTCTCTCCCTCTCTCTCGTCATTGTAATTGTTTTCAAAATGAACGGATTGTGAAGGAGTATAATTTTGAACTAGATATTTTAAATAAATGTAATATTAACGTTACGATCAATGTCTATACGCAATTGGCAAAGCATAATTTTGACCTTAGTCTAAACAAATAAATAAGCAGTATTTGTAACTACGTCAGTGTAAGAAAATGAAAAGAATGTCATGTTATGATATAAATCATGTTTTCGAGAGAAGCTGAAGCAATCATTAAGTCAAGTACAATGTAAGATATTTTGATATTTTGAAGTGATTGAGTACATAGATGCACACATAAACACAACTATATGTGTGTGTGTTTGAGTGAGATAGTGTGTGTGTGTGTGTGTGTGAAAGATAGATTGAAAAAGAGAACGTGTGCGTTTGTGTATGTGTGTGTGTGCATAGACTCTCGTATATATAGAGACATGTCACAAACACACGGTCGTATGCAGGCATTCATAGGAAACATGGAATCCCGGTGTTTGTCGTGTTGTTATCTTATTTTCATTAAAAAATTTATTTGATTTCCACATACGTCACACATTAGACAATTCGTTTCTGATTTGTATGACATCAGACATTCAAGTAACAATTGAAACAAAAAAAGTTGAACGTTTCTCTTAAAACAGTTTGTATGCGTGAATTATTTCACGAGTTAACAGAGGAACCATCTTTGGAATAAACAAACAAAGAACATATAGTTGTTATTGTTTACTGTTGCAGAATATATATTATTTTTGTACTCATTATGTCCAGTAAGTAAATTTATTAATTTAGAGACATGTCTTGTACATGAACGATGCATTTAACATGTTGTTTACGTGACCAATCAAGACGTGTTTATATACATTATTTGTGTCTCTCAAATTCCTGTACAACAGAGAGTTATTCGTCGGAGAGCGGTGCTTACCATGCGTTGATAATAGGCAAATACCTTGAAACCTGGTCCGTATGTAGCATCCGCTTCTTCGGGGAATGATCTCCCTTTGCAGGCTAGAGGACACCGAGATGGTGTCAGCCCTCCTGGTGACGTTGATGATCGCCTGGGGCTAAATGCATCAGTAACACCCCCACCGCCCTGCCCTGTCCCTAGCCACATTCAGATGGCTGATGCCCCTTATGTTATTATTTTTCAGTATTCTTGAAATAAAAGAAGTATTTATTTGTTCATTATAATATTTAGATGTATTTTAATCATAATATGTAAGAAGAAAATACGACTGCATGTGTATGGCCGTATTTTTTATCATATAACTCTTAATTCAAGAGTATCTTATATACATGTATAACTGAATCTCGAAGACAGGTGACGTCTGGCTTAAACATGATAAACCAAATGATAATTCTTCGACTTAAGTCTTGTGTAATGTATATTATACGATGACATTTTTTTGCAGACCCTGTCTTCTATAATCTGTGCGTATACTTTTATCTACACATGTCACTGCTGTAAGATTTGCGTCAAATTTACTGCCGCCACTTGTTTCTTCCTTTACTCAAACAGTGTAGGATTCTATTACATGCAATTTATTATTTTGTCACCACATGAATTATCAATTTAATTCTTGCCGTTATATTTCCCATTATGTCAAAATAAAAACAGATAAACGGATTTACATATATTTATACTGTTTCTTTTTTTCCATAGAAATACCTTACAAGCACCTTTCTGGAAGAAGCGATATCATACATTTCCCGAATGACAGATTTCACTTTGCTGAACATTGCGAAGTAACATGTGTGAAAATTACGTGGAAATCTAAAATGATACGAAAGCAAACTAGTCAAGTATGTATCAACTACGTTAACTGGAAAACACATTGCATTGAATTATATGTATGTCTATAATATCACAACTCATTGGCAATGTGCTTCAAATCCCAAATGAATATTCTTTAGAGATACAGTAAAGGTAGAGTTACACACAAAGATATTTATATGTAGTTCGATGCCTTCCACCAGTTATAGTTTAAGGATGTGGAGCAGTCTATGAAAAGTAAAATTACACATTATGTTATGAACATTGATAAATCTTGCTTTGTCTTGAGAGCATCACTACGCCAAAAAGAGTACACAGACTGGTTCAATATCGCTTATTTTTTGTTAGTCCGTCGGTTAAATGTCTAATAAAAACAAACTTGAGACAGATTCAAAGCAGACCTTAAAGAGGGAGCGCATGGAATTGCCGAAGTCGCATATAACGACGAAAGGATTTTGATAATAAAATAACCGATTGATTATTTAACCAAAGCCTTATGCAAACAATCGAATCTATGGTTGGTTAAAAGTTTAACCAATTAACTGACATTAAATATGTGGTATTGAACCTCTGTGTGTGTGTTTATTATTGGCGTAAATACCAGCCAAAACAAGATTTGTTTCGACTCTCAAATTCAAATCAAAATTCGGACAAAGCAAATATAAGAACGAAATATTGGTAAATATTTGCATATCTCCTATTGAAATATATTCCTATATGTGGAATAAGACAACGGAGAAATTCTAGATTATCAGACACAGATCTCTCAAAATTAGTTTATTATAGATGTTACCTCGTTTGTATTGCGCAAATATAATTTAGAATGTTGCAATTCTGTTTAATCTCAATTAACACTTCACTGTTAATTATAGAAATGTTAGCACAATCTACATGAAAAAAATGTCAATATATTCGTAATTAATAAAACCAGGGTTACTGAGATTAATATGAATAAGATATAAGTTCACATCAAATTAATTACTAGATCAAAGACACTTATAGACAAACGATAACGTATTGGAACACAGAGGAAAAGTGCCAATTACGCCAATTTTCATTAAGAGTTTACCAGCGTTTGATTGCAAATGTCTTCAGACAGATCCAAATAATGGACAAGTATTTCTTTCAATTCGTTAGACAATAAAGACGCAAGAAATACACAGAACATAGATAATGGAATTGTAATTGAGGGCTTTTGTCCTTAAACATCTAACAAACAATATATTCTATTAATTTTTGGAAAGATTACAGTTCGTACGGTTTACTACAGACTGTAGGCGTAGGATAAGTCTATGTGAAGGAATCTAGATTGATAAGAATTCTAAAGTCTACTAAAAGTACTGAATGAAAAACCGATTTTATTGATGCACGAGAGTAAGTAGAATCATTAGGCCCACATTTGTTTCATTCAAGTTTTGAGCGTTAAAATGAAACGTTGCATCTTGCAAATAACACATATTTAAGGATGAGATCTACTTCTCTAAAAATATGTTTTCAGCAACAGCATATGCTTTAATAGAAATTTATTTTACCTCTTTCATTATGACAGCTTCTATCAGGAGAAAATGACTAATTTTAAGTAAGTTGTATGCGTTCAACAATTAGCAAGTTGTATTTGGGGATTTGAGAAGGTTTTGCGTAACGTTTGTTAATAAATGTTTCAAAATGGACGTAAATTTCTTACGGTAGCAAATGCAAAATTATTTCTACACTCAAAGAACATTTCATCCTCAACGTCCATACAACCACAGAGTTATAGTGATTTATTATACATGGATATTGTGATATATTTTACATTTTTCTAATTGTTAGTCCTGGGCCACAGTTATACAGTTCCCACAGCGTATAAATGGGGAAATCTGAACAAGAATGAGGGCATGTTGTAAGGCAATTAAACCAAACACAGCTAGACAATACCATACTGCCAGACTCGTCAGATGTACTGTCATACCTCCCATCGTATACGGAAGTGCCACGAAGAGGTGAGAACGTCGATTGGATATGATGCAAAGGATTATGGAATGACCTGTCCTAGGAATATCAATACGAGAGGATGATAGAACTGAAATAATACAAAAACGGAGCAGAGTGAACGATGCGATTGCAAAATACCGATAATTCAAGTTCCCCTCGCTGGGAAAATTCACATGATTCACAGACAACGGATGGAGCCTTACAGTTAGCGATTGATAAAGAGAAGATCGGATTAGACCACTTCGAAGGCCCCACGACGAATGGAAGGCGATGTGGTTAAGATAGAAAAGTATGGCACAATCGAGACTGAACTGGAAGCGCTTTGTGACCATCATGTATAACTTCATCAAAAGGACTGGTCGATACTGTGATACCGTGATAAGTGACCGGCGAAACAACACGATGCTCCGTTGAAGTGCGCAGGAATTTTCAGGGTCAGTCGATTTCATCGACCGAATTACGTTACTCCTTTACTCTTTTACTTGTTTCGGCCATTTGAGTGTGGCCATGCTGGAGTACCGCCTTTAGTAGAGCAAATCGACCCCAGGACTTATTCTTTGTAAGCCTAGTACTTATTCTATCGGTATCTTTTGCTGAACCACTAAGTTACGGGGACGTAAACACACCAGCATCGGTTGTCAAGCGATGTTGGGGGACAAACACAGACACAAAAACATATATATACTCATATATACATATATATATATACATATATACAACGGGCTTCTTTCAGTTTCCGTCTACCAAATCCACTCACAAGGATTTTGGTTGGCCTGAAGCTACAGCAGAAGTCACTTGCCGAAGGTGTCACGCAGTGGGACTGAACCCGGAACCACGTGGTTCGTAAGCATGCTACTTACCACCCTGCCACTCCTACGCCTATATACTGGTAGTATATTTTAGTGATCACCATAGCCAAGAAAGGTAAAATTTACCTGGAAACGGGATTTGGACTCAGAACATGAATAACTAGAGGAAATCACACTAAGGATTATGTCTAACTTGCTAATGTTTCGGCCATCTCGTTCACTTTGATACGAAATACAGCGCTATACTATACAGAAATAAGTAAATACATTTAAAGTCTAAACATCAAAATATAATTTTTGTTAGTTAATACTGGAATATTACTCCATAAAACAAATTGTTTATCGATCTCATCCGCAATTATTATTGAACATAAAATATTCGTTACAAAGAGAAATCTTAAAATGGCGACTCAATCATAACATCTCCGCCATCAGAATGAAGAGAAAGAAATAATGGCGGTCTATTGAAAATGACTGATAACTAGTTAAACTAGCAACGCAATATAGAAGCGTTTCGCCAGAGTCTCTGTAGTAGATTGTACCTGTTTATTTGATCTGCTGCAAACATCAACCAAATCCCAATACGCATTACTTCTAGCCATTTCGTGAAAGAAACTTTTCGATGGATAATGGAACTGTGTATATATTTATTCAAATAAAAACCAAAAGATATACGAGAAAGAAAAAAAAAACAAGATAACAACTAGAAAACTACTTTGATCATAGGTTTTTGTATGACATAAAAATCAAAACAAAATACTCTGTTATATATTGGAGTCTGGATATGTTTACTATGAGAATACACATACGTTGGAAAACGATGTATGAAACTCATTTGGACATTATTGAGTTCTCATCAGAACAGTTTCAGTTATTTCTACCTGTCCTAAAGAAATTACTACGACACTGTCGATCAACGGAACAGCATTGCTCGTGAAATTAACGTGTAAATTTGCTGAGCACTCCACAGACAGGTATACTATTCATCGGGCAGATTCAGCGTATCACAGTGTGTGTCAAGGCTGGCCATTTGAAATACAGGTACAATAGAAATAGGAAGAAGGAGTGAGAGAAAGTTGTGGTGAAAGAGTACGGCAGTGTTCACCACCACACTTTGCCGGAGATTCGTGGAGCTTTAGGTGTTTCCACTCAATAAACACTCACAACGGCCGATCTCGGAATGGAAACGACGATCCTCCGACCGCGAGTCCGCTGCCCAAACCACTGAGCCATTGCACCTCCACGCACACGAAATAAGCATGCTGTGTATATGCTCAACCACAGAGACATGAAGCAATTATGTTGCATACAGTAAAGGTTGAACATTTAAAAAAAAGAAAGAATATATGTGATCCCTGATAAAATATATATCTGGAGGCACGTGGATGAGTGGTTAGGGCATTCGGCTCACGATCCTAAGGTCGGGAATTCAATTCATAGCGACGCGTTGTCCTTGAGCAAGACACTTTATTTCACGTTGCTCCACTCCACTCAGCTGGCAAAAATGAGTATTACTTGTATTTCTAAGGGCCAGCCGTGTCACATTCTGTGTCACGCTGAATCTCCCCGAGAACTACGTTAAGGGTACATGTGTCTGTAGAGTGCTCAGCCACTTGTACGTTAATTTTATGAGCAAGCTGTTTCGTTGATCGTATCAGCTGTGACCCACGTCGTCGTAACCGACGGAGTGCTCCTTTTGATAATATATGTATTCTCTAAGGCGGCGGTGAGCTGGCAGAAATGTTAGCACGCCGGGCTAAATGCGTAGCCGAATTTCGTTTGCCGTTACGTTCTGAGTTCAAATACCACCGAGGTCGACTTTGCCTTTCATCTTTTCAGGGTCGATAAAATAAGTACTACTTACGCGCTGGGGTCGATATAATCGACTTAATCCGTTTGTCTGTCCTTGTTTGTCCTCTCTGTGTTTAGCCCTTTGTGGGTAGTAAAGAAATATGTATTTCGTCTGCCACTACGTTTTGAGTTCAAATTCCGCCGAGGTCGTCTTTGCCTTTCATCCTTTCGGAGTCGATAAATTAAGTACGAGTTGCGTACCGGAGTCGATCTTATCGACTGGCACCCTCCAAAAAATTTCGGACCTTGTACCTAGATTAGAAAAGAATATATGCGATCCATATCGTAAATAAACATACAGGGGTAGGTTTAGCTATTTCTCTGTATCTTGAAAAAATAATGACGAACAATATTCATTGGTTGTCGATCATTAGCAGGGTTTCTATAGAAGATCGCTTAGATTGTCAACTGAAAGATGATGCAAGTCATTCTATAGAAGAATTATTACCGAACCATTCACGGTTTAACAACTACCTACAGATATAACTAAAAGCAGCATAACGTTCTGTCTTTAATTCAATTTTCAATTGATTTTCAAGCCATTTCACATGTGAAATCAGGTGAAGCCTACATGTTTATCTCTTAAGAAATTCCAAAACAATGGAAGGAGTATGTATAGTATTCATTCTATTAGCGGTATATTGAATTAACCCGCGTAGAATTCTAATATTGTAGTTTAACAGCGAGATTAATCATGTTTGAGATACATTAATGTGATAAATATTTGTTAAATTAAGCCTGTTAGTAGTGTTTGACGTAATCGTATACATATACGTAGCCCGAAAACAATACACAGCCATTAGAATTTAAAGTTCTAGGGATAAATTTCCGTATCTTAATAGTGAGGTCGCTAAAATAGGTGATCTGCAACCGATTGCTGTTCTCATGTAGTAGCGCCATGTCAACTTTCAACAAGCTGAGATTATGATCAATTTAGGAAATATATTGCAGCCAGTGAAGTAGGAAGAAAGACTGAATGTATTAGAAAGGGCTCTTCTATTTATGTTAAGATAGAGGTCTTTGCCCTCCGTGATAAGCGTATACTTATGTAGAATTTTGAAGGAAACAAATGAAAAGTGGGTGTTTGCCTCCGAAGAGAAATGTGTGTGTGTATGTGTATGTACATGCATACAATAATTCACCAATACCCATATATATTATATATATATAAGTATGTATATTTATATATATGTACATATATATATATATTCATATATATATATATATATATATATATATTATATATATATATATATATATATATATATATATATATATATATAATATATATGTATATATATATATATACATATACATACATATATGTATATGCATATATATATATATATATGTATGTATATATGCATGCACACACAAATGCGCACATAACTATACACAATGTGACCCAAAAGTGAGTGATGGGTTTCAATCTTTAACAACCTCCTTAAATTTACAAATAAAAGAAGCAAGACATTTTGATATGATATAAACGACATAATGGAAATTAATATGCGCAAGTCAGATTTTGAAACACTACTAAATCACATATGAAAAATGACAGTGCTTAAGTAGCAGCCATTTTCGGCTTCGCCCGCACGTGCTCTATCCAAAACTTTCATATAATTCTCTCAAGATTTTGTGACCCTACTTTTCTAATTTCTCTATTGATGTTCCCCTTCAGTTGCACCAGGGTATCCAGTTTTTAGACGCAAACCCTCTCTTTCAGGTATCAGCAAAATTTTAAAAAATCTGGGTTAGTCGAGTATGGGGAGTGTGAAATCCATTCAAACTAGTCCTCACACTTGGTTCCAGCAAGATGTCGCAACTGCTCATACCGCAAGTGAAACAGTGCTTTGTAGAGAATAATCACCCGGTCCGGCAATGTCAACAGGTCTTCATGTTCCCTAGATTTGACTAGCCAAGATTTTTCTTATGGTCATACCTGAAAGTGAAGGCATCATAAGTGATGTAGAGTTATTCCAAAATTTGACTCGTGCATATTAATTTCCATTAAACCCTTTATATTGTATCAAAATTCCATGCATTTATTTGTAAAGTTGTGGTAGTTTTTCAAAAATAAAAGCTGCCAGTGGCTTTTGGGGCACCCTATATATATATATATATATATATATATATATATATATAAGCCACAATGATATCCAGAGTTAATGCAGTACAATCGTTTCATGAAACCCCATTTAAATGAACAATGCAATCATTACACCAATTTAAAATGCAGAGCAATCTTCAGCTGCACAAAGACATAGAATTTCATTAAATTAGAACAGGTGGGCACATTAGTATAATTATACCTAAAGTCTCCAAGAAGTTAAGGAGATTGACAAAGAACATGCTGTCTGCCTGTCACTGATTTTTTTTTTATGGGGTCACTTTAAATTTATAGACAAGTTTATCGAAACCCTTATATATCTAGGGCTGAGAGAACAGAGATCAATATCTGTTAGGGGTAGTTCTGAAGGAGAGGACACACAACCTAGTTGGTATCGTCATAAAAATCAAGATTTATTAGAAGCAATATCATGAGGTTTATTAAAGGAAAACTTAAACAAGATGACAAGATGTTAGCTGACAATTAAAGGGGTCGCCCACTAGCAGACCATTGATAATGAAACAGTGGAAGTCTTATCATGTAGTACGATAGTTAAATATCATGTAGTATTATAGTCAAACTTGCGCGAGTGTTTTTTACTATAGCCTGGGGCTGACCAAAGCCTTGTCAGTGGATTTGGCAGACGGGAGATGAAGGAAGCCCGTTGTATATATATGTCTGTGTGTTTGTGTTTGTCCACCCTCACCATCGCTTAACAACACATGTGGGTGTTTACGTCCTCTATAACTTAGCGCTTAGGCAAATGGAGCCGATAAAATAAGTACTAGTCATACAAAGAATAAGTCCTGCGATTGATTTTTTTCGACTAAAGGAGATGCTCCGGCATGGTCTCTGTCAAATGAC
>NC_043001.1:6842105-6887105 GCF_006345805.1 Octopus sinensis | reverse complement strand
GAAGTGGCCAAATAAGAAATATGCAGACAGCTCAGCTTCGCAAAATTACCAGAGAAAAGATACGGCGAACTCGTCGTTTTGGCTGAAAACCATCTGCTACAGTGTACGCGTGAGTGTGTGTATGTGTGTGTGTGTGTGTGGCGATTTTTCATTTTATTTTGGCTCAATTTCTCCCAAATATTTCGCTGGCCTATTTGACTGTCCAGTTGTTTATATCTTGCGTGTACTAAATTAATCTTTGCAGTGATTGCAAATCGAAGAGTGACAAATATTTGTAAGTTTTACTGTTTCCATTGTTGTGTGTTGTGTTCGATTCTTTCATGCATAATAAAGGGGAAAAAAGAAGACCATATTTTCATATTTATAGCATTATTGCGCAGAGTTTAATTTTTGATTGTACAGTGTTAGTATTTCTTAATTCTGATGAAGTTACTGTTATCACTTGCTACATTTTTTCATTTTATTTTTATGTTGTAAAGTATAGGGTCTCTTCTTAAATGAGTTTGCTCTTATCACGTATTCAAGCTACGTTTTTAGAATTGATATTCAAAACCTGTAGAACAAGTTTAAGATGATAGTTCGTTTTTTTTTCTTCTTTTTCAGCATTTATATCTGATTATTACCTTGGCACTGGAATAACTCTCACAGTTTGTCGTCAGTTTCGTATATACTTCTATCACGAGGAGTCTCGGGAGACTGATAATTTAATTCCAGATCAACTTCTTTTCCTCTCTCGATCGTACATTCTCTTTTAGGTGTGAGTTTTTGCTGAAATTGAGGCGTGTAACATTATCTGGAATAATGTGTTCCGTGAGAGGTTAAGAAATTTATCTCTTTGTGCATGCAGTAAATGTTTTAACGCTACATACTCTAGTCGTGTTTCTGCATGATGTTATTTCGTAGTCAAGGTGAAAGCTAAAACAGTAGATTACGCCCAACTGGGAACATATTTTTAAGTAAGGATTTCATCTTTCCTACATTATAAAACTGGAGACACAGATATGTTTGCGTCTGCAAGCACTACATTGAAGATTTATCTTATATACATATTAATCCTGTTATGTTTCCCAACAGCAAAACACACAAGAAATATCAGCAGAAGGAGAGAGTCCCTCAAAATGTTCAATGTTCTCTACCTGGACGTAATTGTTAATTACTTTTAAATCTCGCCCCACGATTTAATAACTGTAAACACCCATTAAAAACGGCAAGAAAATGATTTTATGTGGAAGTACATTGCCTAGTGGTTAGAGCAGCGGAATCGCAGTCGAGGGATCGCGGGTTCGAATCTCAGACCGGGCGATGCGTGTGTTTATGAGCAAAACACCTAAGCTCCACGTGGCCTCGGCAGAAGGTAATGGCGAACTTCTGCTGAATCTTTCGCCACAACTTTCTCTCATTCTGACATCCTGCATCTTGCAGCTCACCTGCGACGGACCGGTGCCCCGTCCAAGTGAGGAATCTATACGCCAAGGAAACTGGGAAACCGGCCCTTATGTGCAAGGCGTGGCTTAAGAAGAAATAAACATTAAGATTCTATGCAAATTAAGACACAGACGCTTTACACAAAGTAATGGATTAAGGAATGGTGTTGTTCCTGACAATATACAAAAGAGACGTAAATAGAAAAAAACTGTCATTTAGGTAACAACATCAGCCTCTGAACTCAAATTCTGCAGGGGTGGACTCTGATTTTCAACCTATCGGGGGTTGATGAATTAAGTACCGGTTGTGTACTGGAGTCGCTGTAATCGACTGGTACCCTCCCCAATAATTTCGAGCCCTGTATCTAGAGTAGAAAAGAATATCAGACCCCAACTCTCACCTATTTAGGGAGTAAATTTTCTTTATTTTTCTATACTCTTCTCTACATATGTAAGAACGAATGAAAACATTTACACTAGCAAGGACCAAATCGCCCGAAATGTGCTGGTCGAGAATACTTAATATTGACGCGTGAGGCGTGGCTGTGTGGATAGGCGCAAGCGTGACTGTGAGGTAAGAAGCTTGCTTCCCGACTACGTTGTTCTAGTTTCAGTCCCACTGCGGGAAATCTTGGGTAGGTGTCTTCTATAATAGCACCGAGTCGACCAAAAACTTGTGAGTGGATTTGGTAGACAGAAGCTGGAAGAAGCCCGTCGTATATATGTATTTATATATATATATATATATATATATACATTGAAGATTGACTATAACCATAACTCGAATTATTAATTGAATTTAAATTATTGTTATTCGAATTGGTACAGCCATGAAACGATCGTAGTGTTTTACTCTTTATCTTTTATTAAACTTTTAATACTTTTGATATTTATATAAAAAAAGGTTAATAAATAAATAAATTAATTAATAAACAAAATAATATATAAATATAAAAATATACATACATATATATATATATATATATATATATATATATATTTGTATATATATATATATTTAAAATTTATAAGTTTAAATTATTTAAATAATTTTTTAATTTTTAACTTTTATATTTTTTAATTAATTTTATGCATTGGCTTTTATTTTCAATGTTTAATTTGCCTAATAGTGGTTTTACCTCTAATTTAATATAATATATATATATATATATATATATATATATATATATATATATATATATATATGCAGGTATATGCATGTATATGTATGTATATATTTGTGTGTGTCTGTGTTTCTGCACCCCGCCCGCCATCGTTTGTTAACCGATGTTGATATGTTTATCTACTCGCAACTTAGTGGTTCAGTAAAAGAAACAGATACAAAAACCCTAGTT
The DNA here is from genome assembly GCF_006345805.1 of Octopus sinensis. Taxonomy (NCBI): domain Eukaryota; kingdom Metazoa; phylum Mollusca; class Cephalopoda; order Octopoda; family Octopodidae; genus Octopus; species Octopus sinensis. Next base: position 6,884,326 of record NC_043001.1, on the reverse strand, counting down.
TTATGAGGAATAAGTCCTGGGGGCGATTTCTTCGACTAACACCCTTTAAGGTGGGGCTCCAGTATAACGCAGTCAAATGACGTTCATTACGAAGATGGCAGCTTACGTACAAGCATTACACATGCCTGTACACACATTTACACACACACATATTGTTGCCGGCCACTGATCGGATGTCGCTCATGTTCCTTCAAAGACCGTCGAGATAGGTAAACGCCAATAGCATTCTTTATACCAACGCTGTCCAAGAAATTTTACTCTTTCATTGAGGTCCGGTGATCTGACTATATTCGCTGTAGAGAGCCCGTGTCCCTTGTCAGTCATAAAGATAGCTATTGAGTTGCTTTGACTTTTATTTCAAAGAATCTGTTACTACTTAGACTGGTGTGTCTCTCTCTACTTTCTCTTTCTCTCTCTCTCTCTCTCGCTATATATATATATATATATATATACATATAATAAATGCGAAACTGAATTCCTGTGTGTCAGTGAGTCACACTTTGACCCCCTCTCTCACTATTCCTTATGATGGGGTGAGATTAATAGTAGTGATAGAGAGGGTGAGCGAGGTAGTAGATTGACGGTTGTAAAGGTAATGAGTGAAAGTAATTGTATGTGAGAGGCAGTGGTGATGGTGGCGGAGAGGAAGGTGGCGAAATCAAAGGTATTGATGGTTCTGGCGTCAGATGTCTGAATGGTATGTATATGGTAGTTGTGGTGGCGATGGTGGTGGTACTGGTGATGGTGATTTTTGGCAACAATCAACAGAAAGGGAGAGAGAGAGAGAGAAAGAAAGAAAGAGGTAAGACAGAAAAGAATTGTTCTGCTCTCCGAATGGGAAGACAACAAATTTTGTTTATCATGCAGCTTTAAAATAAGTTCCAAGTCGTCAAAATATACCATTGCTTCTATGAAAATTGTTTATTACTTGAAAAATATTATTCAAGTTTTAATAAAACTTAATACGTACATCAAATATGATTGTTGGGCCCAAGCACCAATGGAGAGAGCCCTCCACAAAAGCTAGCTTTTAAGCTATTACATATATGAAGGAAAAGGCTTTATCAGAATATAAATTTTCCAAATTTCGTTTTAGCATTTTGTATGAAAGCAATTTTCTCACGAGCAGGAATTTTAAAATAAAAGAATGCACAACTGCTTCGAGAATTTGGCAATTCTTAAAAGACAAGAGGACATAATTGGTATAAAACTGCAATATAAGTTCTTTACGAGCTTTCGGTATCTTGACATAAGCTTATAATTTCGACACATTTCGGAAGAACAGATACAACTTTAGCAATCTATTTGATGACTAGTTAATGCCTTAACATAACAAATGGGATTGTTCTGTTACAAATACACTACTTCTACCTATTAATTCAATTTTGGGAGTCTCAGCAAGGACTTTGAATATTGTTCATGTCGATATTGGATTTAGGTATTGAATGAGCACTGTCGAATTTTCCAGATTGGAACAGTGATATTGAAGTTATCTTACAATCTATGTACAAACGAAAAAATGCTATTTAGAATGTAAAGAATTTCGAAATATTGAGAGAACTCGATACGATTCGTCGCTTACAGAAGAATTCAAAGATGATAAACTTATGAATTTTAGGTACAAAGCCAATTTGCATAGAAAACAGTCGATGTAAAAGAACTCAAGCGGGGTTCAAAATTCACTGCAGTGTGTGAGTACATAAACAGGGTTGGACACAATAATGGAAACACGTTAAAATTTTAAACAATTATATTTTAATATATTTTAAACAAATACATTTTAAATAAAGTACCAGTTACGCACTGGCGTCGATGGGATCGACTTAATCACTTTGTGTGTCCCATCTATGTTTATCCCCTTGTGGGCAATAAAGAAATAAGAAATAGAACTGTACATTTTTATAAAATTCTTTTCATAATTTGTCTATATTTATTTTATTATAAAGGCAAAACCAACGCCACAGAAAAATCGATGTAAGCACAAATAATAAGCCGCGATCGGTGAACCGTGACATAGCGATGGATTATTGTATATATATTATTTAATAAACTCAATGTATGTTTTTAGGTGCTACGCGTAGTTTCATGCGGTGAGAGCATGCCAATGCCAGATAGTATTTGTAACACGTCTGGTGTTTCAGGACAATCTTCAGGCACTGTCCACATGACACAAGAAACTAAGTATGTGACGAGTTGATGAGAGAAAAATCAAGAAAAGGCGAGGAAGAACTAAATAAATAAGTGAGGAGTCTGAAAAACTGACAAAAAAAAGGAAACAAAAAGAAACAATCTATTTCTTTTTCGCTTTATCTCTCAACCTAGCGTTCAGCATTCCACTTTTTATATCTATTTCTTTTTCGCTTTTTCTCTCAACCTAGCGTTCAAGTTTTAGTTTCCTATGACATGGGGGGAAGTACATGAAGATTGTGCTGAGTCGCCAGATGTGTAAACATTGTCTGGCATGGTCTCATCATATGAGACTAATAGTAATACATAAAAAACATATAGTGTGTTTATTTAGATAATATTTATCTCACACCAGAGAGAGTACTTTTTCTGGGGACTACACAAGAGAACTGAATACAATATATATATGTGTGTGTGTGTGTGTATGTGCGTGTGTGTGTGTGTATATATGTATATATATATAGATATATATATATACATATATATACATATATACATACATACACACACACATATATATTATATCATGTTATATTATACTATACGTTTGTGTGTGTGTATACATGCATGATCTAATTGCTCAAATTCTTGGTAAAACGATAGCAATTTTCGGGAAGGTGTTAAATCGATTTAATCCACCCCAGCGCTCAGCCGGTACCTATTCCGTCAGCCACGGCGCAATGAAATGCAAAGTTCACCTGGGTAGAATTTGAACACAGAGTGTAAAGACATACGTAATGCCGCTAAGTTTTTTGCATGACGTGCTAGCTATTCTACCAGCTCACCATCTTACATAATAATGCATTAATATATTGATCGATAATCCAATAACACTGCATTTCTGCGTGTGTGTATGTGAATATGAACACATAATGTTATTATGCATCTTATATTAAATTTCCAATAACTGCCACTGACCCCCACGAAATATTAAGCACCGTTTCCTATTTATAGTCTGAAGCATTTGATTTATCCAGTGCCATCCTATATATATTACGTGTTCTTCTGTAGCCCCATGAGAGTCCAAGTATAATATATATTACATAATCCTTTATATAAATGTATACATAGGATACTCAAGTAGATATTGCACATAAAACAAATATGTTTTGTTGTTGCCCTTAATGTATCTTATATCTCATAAATCTATAAAGCCATTTTAAATTTAGGAATCGTTAGAAAATTATAGCATCAGTTACGCAATAGATTCACCATTTGTAAAATAGAATTCTTATGATTTATAGAAAATTGCTAAGGATATAAGTAATATAAATATTAAGCATCTACAAGAAAGCTGGACTTACCGATTTTGGTACAAGATAAAATACAACCAGTTCTGTATAGAAGTTAAGATATTATATATCTCTACGTGGATATCCAATTTTGTGTACGGCAAGATATTAATTACGATAATTTACATGTTGGAAATAATTATCATAATTTCGTTGTTGATGTTTAGATAATGTCGATGGTTGAGTGAGTGCATTTGTTGGTTTGAGGAATAATACTACTAGCGGGATAATCGCATGTTCATGATATTATTTAGGGCCGACAATAAGAATATAGAATATAGAATATAGAATCTTAAATTTGAAATTGTTCCCTGCTGTCAAGGAAGAGACTATAGTGCTGGTAATGATGTTGATGATGATGATGACGACGACGATGACGTTGATTATTGATGGCGATAATGAAGTAAACGAAGCATGTACCTATGTGTCGGATTCCTTAGAACAGAACGAGTCACCTGGTCGTATCTTTATGTACGCTGAGATGATATGGACAGCTGACTGGACATTTAGCTTAATTTCGCGACATTAAATTTTGCCATTGGAGACACACACACAAACACACACACACATATGCACACATACAACGCACGCGCGTAAGTACTTCACACATGTAGATGGACAGATCGAGAAACAGAGAGGGAGAGAGAGAGAGAAAGAAACATTATAATTTAACTGAAGACGATTCACATATACATTGTCATATACATAATAAGATGTGGGCATGTGGCTTAGTGGTTAGGGTATTATCATCATGATCGTAAGATTGTGGTTTCGATTCCTGGACCGGGCAACGCGTTGTGTTCTTGAGCAATACACTTCATTTCACGTCGCTCCAGTCGACTCAGCTGACAAAAATGAGTAATGCTGCGATGGACTGACGTCCCGTCCAGCTGGGGAACACATACGCCATAGAAACCGGGAAACCGGGCCCATGAGCCCGGCTAGACTTTAAAAGGGTGCATTTATTTTTTTTTATACATAATGTGCAATATGCACATATGCACACACGCGCGTAAAGTAATTCACACGTGTAGATGGAAAGATCGAGAAACAGTGGCGGAGAGAGAGAGAGATATAGTGAGAGAGTGAGAGACATAATTTAACTCTCTCTCTTTTTTACTCTTTTACTTGTTTCAGTCATTTGACTGCGGCCATGCTGGAGCACCGCCTTTAGTCGAGCAAATCGACCCCGGGACTTATTCTTTGTAAGCCCAGTTTTTATTCTAACGGTCTCTTTTGCCGAACCGCTAAGTGACGGGGACGTAAACACACCAGCATCGGCTGTCAAGCAATGCTAGAGGGACAAACACAGACACATAAACATATACATACACATACATACATATATATACATATATACGACAGGCTTCTTTCAGTTTCCGTCTACCAAATCCACTCACAAGGCATTGGTCGGCCTGAGGCTATAGTAGAAAACTCTTGCCCAAGATGCCACGCAGTGGGACTGAACCCAGAACCACGTGGTTGGTAAGCAAGTTACTTACCACACAGTCACTTCTGCGCCTATAAAAGCAAAGTTGACCATGGTGGAATTTGAACGTAACAAAGGGAGAAATCCCGCTACGTGTTTCAGCCAGCGTGCTAACGAGTCTGCCAGCTCGTCGCCACTGAAGACGATTCACATATACATTATCATATACACACTGAGCAATATGGTTACTGGAGTGTAGAGAGAGAAAGAGGAGGAGAAAGAGAATAAGACTGAGAAAATGAGAAAGACAAAATAAGAGAGAGAGAGAGTGAGAGAGAGAGAGAGAGACGAGAGAAGCATTAAAACAAGAGATAGTTCTCCTGCCAAATAAATCAGCGTTGAATTAGTAATGGCAAAAAATTAAAAAGCCAACAAGTCTGAGACCAAGACGATTCATACCTCCGTTGTGCTGAGCAAAATCTCGCTGAGCAAAATCACTCGCTAAGCAGAGTCTTCTGCTGAGGAGAACATGACACGTTATTTATCCCGATTTTCTCCGCATCCAGTTTACATTTCCATTACTTCATCTCGGCGTCCAGACAATGAACCAATCTCTGAATTCTAAGAACAACAGATTCAATGATTTAGCAACACTATTCTTACACTTTCAAGTCTGGGATGGAATGCAGTTGTGATCTATTTGGATTTCAGACATTCTGAATTGCTCTGTAAAGCATTCTCATCTTCAGTAAATTTAGCAAAGTACGCTCCATACCAATTTTGTAGAGGTGGGCATATCTCTGTTTCACCACCTGAGACAGAACAGATTCAACCTGAACGCTGAAGTTAATACCCCAATAGCTAGTGTCTATATTACAGTACCCCCTAGCCTTTCGCAAGTGTTACGTTCCAATATTCCCCGCGATAAGTGAAAATCCGCGAAGTAGAAAGAGTACTGTACTGTATATTTCATTCTATTATTGTTATAATTGTGTATATATTTATTTTATTTATTTATAGATGCAAAACAACACAACGGAGGAATCGACTTAAGCTTACATAGTAAATCGCGATAGATGAACCGCGATAGGTGAACCGCGATATGGCGAGGAATTACTGTAGTAGGACCAAAAATTATTAAAGCTTTTCAGAAAACGGGAAATTAAAAATAAACTAGATTTATGAGAAGACCATACATTTGATAGAATAATTCTATGTCATTGTAATATTCATATAACGTAATAGTTAATTATAATATTCACATAATATAGTTAATTATAATATTCACATAAACCTATAATTAATTCTATATTTTCATTAGTGGTTCCACAGGGAATGTGTGGAATATTAATTAAGCGATCGAACGCTTTCATTTTCTGATAAAGATATATCATAAATTGCCGTGTGATTGAAATGATCTCACACGTTTCAAAACAGTTTATAAATACAGGCACGAGTAGTAAGACAAGACGCTAGTTTACAAACACGTCGATTTGAGTTCATTCTGCGGCAAGGACTTCCAAGGCCGAAATTTGTATGGATATGTGTGTGTGTGTGTGTGTGTGTGTGTGTGTGTGTGTGTGCGTGTCTATTGTTCTGCATTTTTACTATGAGAGAAACTTTTCTCTATGGTAAATGCAGTGAATGAGATTTTTCGCAGTTAAAATATGTGACAAAACAAATTCAAAAGATGGCTACTGGGAAATAGGCTGTTATTAGGGAATACTGCTCACATTGTAATGTCTTTGGAAGAACGACGATTCAGTGACAGAAATTCCATGAGGAATAGGAAAATTCTTGGACTGCGTCGTTGGACAGGAAGCTAGCAGCATCTAAGCGTGTGTGTGCATCTAAATGTCCTCTACCGTAACTGCAGCCTACTAGGATTTGGGCCATGTGACGAACAAAAGTCGAAGATGTCTGCTGGGATATAGACTTCCGTTGGTGCGCGTTGATCGCATTGTAATGTCTTAGTAATTCCGACAATTCAGTGATAGCAGTTCCATGAGAAATAGGATATTTCCTGGTCGGCATCGTTGGACCGGAAGCTTGCAGCGTCTAAGCACCCCAGGGCCAGCGAAAGCAGAGCCTTTTAATAGCGTGTTTGCGTATCAGATGTATGAATAAGGGGATGTGATGTGTCTTCGGTTGTATGTATGTATGCATGTATGTATGTATGTATGTAATGTATGCGTGTATGCAAGTATGAATCAATGCACGTGAATCCATATGCATTAGAACTTGCTACATTCGCGTAGTTGCGCGAACATTATGAGGCGGAATAAATGGATGTGTATATGTCTATGTACAGTGTGGCATTTGTGTGTAAACATATAATTGCATATGTGTATGATTGGAAGAGCTTATAACTGCGCGTGATTGAGTGAGTACGTTTTTGCGCTTGTGTATAGACGTGTATATCACATTTATCACCTGTTCACTATGTTTCGGAGGTGACATATTTCGTTACATAACATCGGCCCTTCTCATGTAAAGCGAAATGCGTCTCCAGTTACCGTGTGTTGGGCTGGGATGAGATTTGTCTCACCTCGATAAATATTTGGTTAAAAAATGTATATCAAGATATTTTTCGGTCATACAAAATCAACAGCTTGATGCCTTTCAACAGTGATTATACTTTAGCTATGATTCATAGAAATCATTTACAATCAGTGAAGCATATGCACACGCACACACATTCAGACAAAATATTTATAAGCCATTTTAAAAGACACAAAATCCGTCTGATTCACTTCAACATTTAAATTTAATTTGGCAAAATATTTCCGTGCTGCACGGAATTTTGTCAGTAATCAGTTCGCGGTTTCAAAACGACGGGGATAATTAGGCAAATTGAATTTAAATGTTGATGTGAATCTAACGGTTTTGTGTGATTTTAAGGCGGCGAGCTGGCAGAAACGTTGGCACGCCGGGAGAAATGCGTAGCCTTATATCGTCTGTCGTTACGTTCTGAGTTCAAATTCCGCCGAGGTCGACTTTGCCTTTCATCCTTTCGGGGTCGATAAATAAAGTACCAGTTACGCACTGGAGTCGTTGTAATAGACTTAATCCGTTTGTCTGTCCTTGTTTGTCCTCTCTGTGTTTAGCCCCTTGTGGGTAGTAAAGAAATAGGTTTTGTGTGATTTTAAATGGCTTATAAACAACTTCCACGCTGCAATTGCTTTTGTTTCAGCACACGATCTCAGATCAGGTCACTTGCTATGCATGTACATCTCTATGATATTTGTATAAGGGGTATATTGACATCTTTTGTTAAATCTATTTATTGTACCTAATGTCCAGGTCCTGACCTTTTAGGGGGCGGCAAAGATTTAGCACAGCGTTTTTTTGTTTTATAAAATTCACTCAATCCCTGGTAATTTTTGTTTAGACTCTCTACTTTTTTCTTTCATATTTCACAAATGCCCTTTTCTTTTCATCGTCTGTTTTATTTGATAGAACATACTCTTCTAGTACTGTGAACTGAGCGACCTCGTAAAGGATAGAGCAAGATGACTTCGCCAATGAGTTAACTTTTGCTTACTAATTACGATGCATAGACATCTGGTATGCCAAGTTGTATCAATCCGTGAGGTCGACTCACCCTTCGATAAACATCTGTATTTTGACGATGAAAGATTTAAAGCTTTTCCGAAATCGAAATTTGCCAGTCTTCCTCAATAAATCTTCACAAGGTCTGCGTATACATGCCAGCCTTGACATTTGGGTTACATCAGTTTATAGGTTTTGCTATATGATATGATATATATATCAACGGATACACATTGAAGGTGAAACATATTTGATATCGAGCGAAATTTCTTTTTTTTTATTTTCTAAAGAGTTATCTGACGAAAAATGTTCGTGCTACAAATTATATATTTTAATATTATAGTTGGTGTTATTTTGGAAGTGGGTGAATATAAAATACGATGTATATGTATGCTGCCTCAAAATAACATTGATTATGTGTTCCAAAAGGAATAAGGCAACTTAACTTCATGTGTATATATATATATATATATATATATATATATATACTTATTTATACATATATCATATATCATATTTGTATATTTATTGTGGTACATGTATAAATACTTCTAGGCAAATAAGCACGATTGTGCGTACACATATTTTGATATATATCCTTGCTATAATGAATGGTTTGAACTATTTGGCAAAAGTTCAATAATTTTAGGGGAAAGAGTAAACGAGTGTTTATTTTATCGATCCCGAAGGGATGAAATATTAGTCAACTCCGACAGCGTTTGAGCTTAACACATCCTTGCTAAAATTAACTCTTCCTATAATAGTCACAAAACCTAATTTGTTTTAGAGGGGGAAATACTAGTCGATTACATCGTCCCCGGTGCTCGACTGGTATTTATTTCGTCAACACCAAAAAGATGAAAAGCGAAGTCGACAACGGCGCAATTGGAACTCAGAATATATACATGGATATAATGGTGTTAGACATTTCGTCCGTCATACAGACGGTTCAACCAACTCGCTGCCTTATGCTTGCTATCTTTAAAGCAAACAATAAAGATATGCCTACGAAGTCTGAAGACAAACGAGTTATCATGTTTATATAACGTCTATGTTTGGTAATGCGGTTCTTCGACGAAGTGGACCGTGGCTGTATCCATACATACATTCATACAAAAATACCCTGTTGTTGATGTTGAAATTCCAATGAAGGAGCATTGGATCTGGGTTAGAAACCGGCTCTTTCTCTATCGGCAATCAATCTTGCAATAAAACTGAACAATGTCATACATACACACACATATACATGTATATATGTGGGTGTATGTATGTTGACATAGGTGGATATATGTGAGTGAGTGTGTGTGTGTGTGTGTGTGTGTGTGTGTGTGTGCGTGTGTGTGTGTGTGTGTGTGTGTGTGTGTGTGTGTGTGTGTGTGTGTGTGTGATAAAATCAGTATTAGTATGACTGTAGAATTTTTCATATATCTTTTCAGATGTGTATCATCTGGAAAAAATGTCACCAAGACTGCATAGTCATGAAGGTGCATTTCTCTGAAACGTTATAAGTGTCTTTATTGTCCAAAGGGAGCTTAACATAGAGGGGGCAAACATGGACAGACAAAGGGATTAGGTCGATTATATCGACCCCAGTTCGTAACTGGTAGTTATTTTATCAACCTCAAAAGGATGAAAAGCAAAGTCGTCCTCGGCGTAATTTGAACTCAGAACATAACGGCAGACAAATTACCGCTAAGCGCTTCGCCTGGCGTGGTAACGATTCTGCCAACTCGTCGCCCTAAACAATATCTCTGAAAGAATATCGTTTACACAAAGTGATTTGCTCGACACTAAAGTATTTTAGAAGGAATAAGAGTATTTAAAGAAATCAGTATTTCTTCACCTTATAACTGGATGGCTACATGGAAAGTAGATACGTTTCTCAGATCACTATGCCGTGTGTAATGTGTTTCACGATATTTTGACCAGGAAAGTAGACCAATTCGTTTATCTTTCATGTTTTACGTGTTGCAGCTACGAGACCGCGATCATACTAGAGCAAGCCCTGAAAGCTTTTAGTCGAAGTCGAGCCGAATGCTTATGTTTTAAATCCGATCCTCTTTCTATCGTTCACATTTCTAGAACCATTAAAATGTGGGAAGAAAAACAAACCAACACCGTTACTCAAATAGTGGAGACAAAAAAACTAAAACACAAAAACATACACTGCGCTTCACACAGTTTCCTTCAAGAAAGGAATATAGAAAAGAGTCTTGCCCAAGGTACAATGCGCTGGAACTGAACACAAAATCGCTTGGTTGCAAAGTACGATTCTTAACCACACTATCATACCTGGACCTATAATGCTGTAGTGATGCTGATATTTATCGGTGCATCAACAAATATCAGCTGTGATATGCATTAAATTGCATATTTCCTTGCTGTAAATAACGTACAACTCTATCAAGTCGGAGAATAATCTCCATTTTAAACATGATCTCTTTTCATTGCTGGAATATCGGCGTATATGTTTTCCAGGTATTTTTTCAAGTATATTTAAAAAACAAATTGTATACCAAACATACTGTACGTTATATGGTAATCGGAATTTTTATAAGAATTCAAATAGATGTTTAATTAGTTTAAATGTTAATTAGGATCCATTCAATATGATATGCGATGGCATGAAATGTTCTTAAGCGAAAAATATTTCGCTTAGCTATTTTTAATAGGGAATATCTTTAATTAGTGGGAAGCAGTGTGAATATGTTTGTATGGTTTGTGTCTTGTATTTACTGTACAGTCTCTTACGTTATGCATTTGAATATTATATGTGGGGAAAACATGAAGAAACATATTGTTAGGTATATACATATGAAGACAAAACTATCAATGTCTATTGCGATTTTTATACAAATCCGAAACAAAACATAAAAGAGAGAGATTCGTCATTAGAATGAACATCCTCCTCCACCAAAAAAAAAAGAAAAAAACAGAAATCCTACGACGCAAATCCACGCCAGAATATCCATCAAACTTAAGACACCTCCATCGTCCAAATCAGTTTCAACAACAACAACAACATCAGTATCGCTGCATTATCATGTTCATCCTCAACATGACGGTGATGATGACGACGAATACGACGACAACCACCACCACCACCAACAACTACAACAACAACAAAAAATAACAGCAGCAACAAACCTAATATTCAGTAATGCTATCGATATTTTCAATATTTATGTTCTATCAATAATACTCACTTCAGTTTTCTCTTTCGTTGAACAAAAGTTCATATTTTCTTCCACTTCTCATTTTTATAATTATATTTGCAATTATTTTTAGCAATTTACTTAATTTCCCCTGATAACCAAATTTATCAGAATGCCATCTCTATTATTGAGCTTCACTTTCGTTTTAATTAATTTCCACTCACATATTTTCATTTGTTGTCATTTATTTTCGATTTTCTTTTCTTTTATTCTTACATTATTTTCTAAGAAAAAATTATCATCGGAAGATAATAGAAGCTATGAAATTACTTATAGCATCAGGTTAAATGTTTCTGGCCTTCTCTTCCTTTGCTCAGAGAACCTGGGATGAATTTTCTCTATTAATCCAAATATCCCTCACTATACTTATAATGAACACATACACATACACACATATATGTCACCAAGTTTACATATATCCCTTATACGTACACACACACGTATTTGTACGTATGCATGTATATTTAAGCATGTATGTATATTTATGAGTATATGTGTGTATGTAAAAATATATGTTAAAAAAGGAAAATTAGATACATCGAGAACTGTATCATTGATAAAATACAGAAAGTATTTGCCTTTATATTAAATTGTGCTACTAGCTTCAATCGCTTAGAAACGATTTAGCCATGTTGAAAAAAAAAAGAAATAAGAAAATGAAATAAAATAAAATTAATCTTTCATTATATTATTCCTAGAATTTTACATATTTTTCTTACACGAACGAAAAGCTGTATGTCTTTCGACCACATCCGAATATTATTGCATCATGATAGGAGCTAAATATACTTCAAATTTTATGTATTTCCAGCAGAGGCTGTAACGACACAAAGACATCAGGTATTTTATGGATGCTACTTTACAAAGACTAATTTAGGTAGTCTTCCTTTAGTTTGGTTTTGGTAAAAGAGAGTATTGTATAAGGAATTTCACCGATGAGTGTTTTGCCTAGTAACTTAGGAAGGACTCTTTGCAAATATTCCATTTAACATACACTAATATGAAGGCCTTGCATATCTCTGAGGTCTTTGAACAATGTAAAGCTCTTTCACATTGCTATATTTTGTATGTACCTTAGAATGGCTTTTTATTTTCAGCGGCGTCCTCTTTTGCAGTTTCTATTTCATTCCAAAATTTATGAGGCAGTTCTGCTCAGCCTCTTCATTGACACATTCACACACACACACACACAAACACACACACACACACACACACACACAAACAATCAAAAACCACACCCACCTATATTTATGTATGTATATATGTGTGTGTGTATGTGACATGTGTATAGTGATATATATTCCATAAGAAGTATATTATAATATATATATATATATATATGTGTGTGTGTGTGTGTGTGTGTGTGTGTGTGTGTTTATATATATAAATAAATAATAATAAGTATTTCATTTATATCTCGCGTATGTGCCGCTGAAGAGGGGAAAATTTCTTGTGAATTAACGCCGAAATTGGACCAATACGGTAATAACGAATTTTTTTAGAGATTTCTATCGGTTTGTTTCGAGACGCATCAATTTAATGGTTATCGACAATTTTTTGTTTCGGCGTATCTGGCATTAGAAATTTTCTTCTGCCCTTATCTTGTAAATTATATATAAATAAATAAGTGACCAATGGGATAGCATAGCTATATTTCAATTTATATATGATTTGACAGCTACGAGTGGTATACTTATATAAAATCATGTAAAAACTTATATAAAATCATACGACCTACTTATTTTTTTTATTGTAGAAAAAATTTTAAATACTTTCATTTTAATATACACCATAATTTCTTTCCATTTTTTGCATTTTATACCACGCATCAATGTCATATCATATATGAATTTAAATATAGCTATGACGTCCCGTTGTGCGCTTATTTATTTATATGTATGCACATATATATGTGCATATATATGCACGTAAATGTGCATATGTATATATATATATATATATATATATATATATATATACATATTTGTGCATGTATATACATATATATGTGTGTTTCTATGTATATGTATGTGTGTGTATGTGTGTGTGTATTTCTATATATACCAATATTTTATAATTTACTTCTTATGATAAATGCTTTATATAGAATGTATATCACTATATTTCTTATCTTCTTATAGAGAGAATATTTCTTAAACTTTTTCCCCTTATATTTCAAAACATCGGTTAGCCACATCAGTTATAATTCGTACACCACTACACTCAACTCTACCTAAACATGTTCTTATATTTCACCTTTCATACTCATTTTATGAATATCCGAATATGTTATATGACACTAACACCATATACTTCTCTGTAACAATATAATTTTCTTTTGATATTTTCTGAGGAGAACAGTATAGTTATAGTTAAATTAATTTCTTTTATTTCTTTCCATGTTTTTACATGTTAACTTTACCAATCGAAACGATCGTATGCGTTGATTAAAAATTATAAAACATCTTGTATGTTGAGTTTGTATAGGATACGTGTTCTCTGATTGCTTATAACACACCTTATACTTGTACTATTTTCATATTTAAAAGAAATAAATACTTACAATAGTATACTACCTTTGGAACCCCACAAAGGATGAAGTAAAAGTCAACCTTTTCTCTCCCTCTCTCTCTCTCTCTCTCTCTTTCTCTCTCTCACACACACACACACACACACATACACACGTACAACCATATATACTTTTGATGTCTTCGCTCTTGGGAGTAGAGCCGAATGTCATTTCACTTCTCTAATAATACATATCTCTACTGAGGTAGCCCTTGGTGTAACGGTGCCAGGGCGTCTGCAGCTCCGTTGCTATTTTCATAGTTATCAAGAATCCAATGTGAAGCGAATCATTTAGGTAAAGAGATATTTCATATATATAACTGCTTCGTCACGTTATGTCCCAGTGGTTAAAGCAGCGGAAACGCGGTTGTAGAATCGCAGTTTTGATACCCAGACCGGGCGTTGTGTGTGTGTTTGTTGAGCGAAAATACCTAAAGCTCCACGAGGCTCCAGCAGGGGTTGGTGTCGAATTCTTTTGTACTCTTTCACCACAAATTTCTCTCATTCTTTCTTCCTGTTTCTGTTGTACCTGTATTTTCATTATTCAACCTTATCACAGCCTGTGTCACGCTGAATGTTCCCGAGAACTACGTTAAGGGTACACGTGTCTGTGGAGTACTCAGTCACTTGCACATTAATTTTACGAGCAGGCTGTTACGTTATTCGGATCAACAGGAATCCTCGTCGTCGTAACCGACGGAGTGCCACGGACAAGTGGTGTTGGAGAATATAGAGAGTATATGTAGGTATCTTTTTTTGCCGTTCTGAAGCCAGAGTTTTCATCTGAGAGTTTTAAACTAAGGGAACTCCATTAAATTAATTTCAAAATCAGGTGATGGAATTACACGAAGTGAAAATTTTAATCAATCACCCGAAATCTCGGAATCGCCAGAAGAAATCCACTTTCAGACCCTCTAACAATTAAATTAATCCCACTTTTTGTGTTGATCCTACTTCCTGTTTGTACATTCTATCTTATCGACCCGGAAACCATGAAAGACTCTGTTAATCTCTGCAGGACATGACCACCGGTCTTTACTGCCAATTACTCTTATGTAATCTGTTTTCGTAATCGTCACTTAAACAAGAATTACTAAGAAACCCCCTTTTCCTATGAAATTCACTAATCACCAGTCGATAATATTTTGATAGGTTCGAGGATTACGTAAATTTATTTATCAAATAGTAAGAGAGGGCAAGATTTGGCCATTCATTAATTGAGGGGTTATGCGATTTGCTTTCACAATTATTACTTCTTATGTTTCATATGACAGCCATTCATGTGATGCTGCAAATGTGATCTCCTGTGGAGTTAATACAAATACCTAATATTAAATATATATTATAGATAAATCCTCCAGTGAATGACAAAGAAATGATAGCAGCAGCATATTGTCTGTGGCTGTCAACATAGGTTTCAGTAGCAATAACAAGTAGATGCGCAATGGCCCAGCGGTTAGGGCAGCGGACTCGCGCTCAGTGGATTGCGGTTTCGATTCCCAAAGCGGGCGTTGTATGTGTTTATTGAGAGAAAACACCCAAGGCACGATGAGGCTCCGGCAGGGGTGGGGCGGGTTGCGACCCCTGTTGTACTCTTTCGCCCCAACTTTCTCTCACTCTTTCTTCCTGTTTCTTGTCCCCGACTTCCTACGCAACCGCTGAGCCTGGATGCGCATTCATCCATCTGTCGATGCTGTCGGTGTCGTGGGTTGACCTACGTCCTCTTCTGCAGCTCTTACGAATAGCAATGGACCACGTTTCGGACTTCTCCCACTGCGAGCTGTGGGACGAAACCGCTTCGCTCAACAGCAACAGAAACAGCAGCAGCAATGACAATAATTTTAGACAATATACTGTGAAAATATTTTGGCATACTCAATAAACATATATACTTATACAAAACATTCTTTGAATATGTAATAGTCATATACCCTTATATAAACGCTCGTTAACCGAATAAGCATATACCATTACATACGCGCTCGTGGAATAGAGAGTAATCGTATATCCTTACACTAACACATGTTAAATGCTGAATAAGCATATATACTTACATATACACGAGTTCAATGATTTCGTATTTCCTTCATGTTACATAACTTCTGATTTTGTGAGGATTTATTGGGAAACACTGATCGTGTGTATGCAGTAACGTAAAACCATATATGTACACATACATTTTTGTGTCTTCGTATGTCCAGGGTTCTTTTATGGTACTCAAGATAAAGAAACGGTTACTTAATTTTCGTGCACATGCATGATGGTTGTACGCCAGAAGATTAAAAATATATTGGCAGCATCACGTATGGAAGCCGATAACTGCATTTATTGAAAATTTCGTATCTGAAGGCGCTCCTATGCTTAAATTTATATGGGATATTATCTAAGGTAAGGAAATTGTGAGTAAAGCTAACGTGGTGATTGCAGAAGGTTAGTTATTGAACATATTTAGCCCTTAAATATTAAAATCCATGTGTTTAGGCAGTTGTAAATGTTTTATAAAGTAATAAATATGTGTGCCCATTGGCTGCGAAAACCTGCATATGGTTGAACCTTTGATGTATTCATAGTCCCCATTCCTTAGATTTCAGGTGTGGTTGATTAGTGACATGAAATTTCTCATATCATGTTCTTATCATAATCACATTACCAAGGTTCCGTGAGTATAATAATTTCCTTTTAATAAAACTTCCAACATACCTATGTACTGCATATGCTCTGCTTATTTTCGTGTATCTGATTTGGTATGTTGGATGTAAAATCAGTTTTATAGACAATTGATACCATGTTCGATTTGTGTCAATAGCGGCTATTTATTTTATCTTCCTGTGTGAACAGCATAGACTGTCCTGTTTAATAGACGCTTTGGTAATGATACATGGTGGAAGTTCAAATTTAGAAGAATTTCACAGAAATGCCGAGTGAAAATGTTCTTATATCTATAATTAAATCGGCAATGCTATTCTAACATGGCCAGGAAGGTTGCCAGCCTTGAACAATACTTGCAAATATGATTGCAACATGCATAGTATTTCTAGAACTATTCCGTTATCGAACATTGAGTTCGAGTTGTAAGAAGCTTTCTTCTTGATGCAGTATTTTACAGAGACCAGGTTACTTTAAGGAATGATTCTATTCAAGTGACCTTAGATGAGGAAATATTAGAGCTTCTACTAACATGAATTCATCAGTTTAATAATGTTTTCTCATTGTAATTCTTTAAGCTGGATTCTGTTAATGAATGTTTGCAATTTCAGTTCTGATTTCTAAAAATTTTGTAAGAGAGACTCTCCAGGTTTGCTGAACCGCCCACTTTTACTCAGCTTCAGTTCAATTAGTTGCTACGATAATATTCTATCACTGACGTCTGAAAATGCCTATGAGATATTTCTCTAAGAATCTAGAATACAGTCACCAGAGTTGTGATACGATTAATCTGCTGACAAGATACAAGCTGATAGTGGAATTAGCTAACATAGATTTCAGCCGGTCGTATTTATACGGTCTTATAAGATTGCAGATATTGCGCTGGTGTACAAGTTTATCGCGATCATGAATATTTGTGTGTGCTATGGTTTCTTGATTATCGTTAATCTTTTCTTGAAAATCAATGTTTTATATGCATTCTGGATTATCTCAATATCCAATTCAACAGAACCGACATATCCAGTGATATATTTCAATGCTTCGACTTGCAGCGGTTTGAATAATGTGCAATACAAACCCCCAATATGGGGGCTATCGGAAGCTGACTGAAACTAGAATTATTTCTACTAACGAACCAGTTGCCTAATCATTACTGTTAACTAAATGATGAAGTGTCATGTTTTGGTCCTAATTAAAATTAACAAACTGTATATAATTAAAAGTAATTTAATTTTACGATTATAACTTTAAATATTCAACAGAAAACTCTTACAATTTTCAAGAGTACATTATTTACATAATTTACCGTTAAAGGGATATTTGTCCTCATCTTGTTTTTATGTTAACACAATGTTTCGGCTGATATACACCCCAGACGTCACCAGGGCATATGGCGTAGTGGTTAAGAGCGCGAGCAACTAACCCCAAGTTTCCGAGTTCGATTCCAGGCAGTGAACTGAATAATAATAATAATAATAATAATAATAACATCGAAAATCGAAAAATACTTTAGGAATGAGAACCCAGGTTCGAAATTTACCCAAGACACCTGATGAGGCTGGAGGGTGTATCAACCAAAACGTTAACAACAAACTAGATCAGGACAAATATCCATCAAATGTAAATAATGAAAATAATATAAATAATGTACTTAATTCCTTCTCTCTTAAATATAGTACTGAAGTTCCAATGGCGTTACAAATAACGCACATACATGATTCATAGAATTTCGGGATAATATAACAGGCACCACTTCGGTTAATACGACTAGACTTCCAGTAGATCCGTTTAACGGAACTACTCATGAATTTAACGTGTAAATGGCCGAGAATTCCACTGAAAATTGCACCATCAATACAGTCCTCAAGGGGAAGCAGCGTGACAGATAATTTTTGACAAGGCTGCCCCTTTGAAATACAGTTACCACAAGTAGCATCAGACTGGATTGGAGCAGCGTGAACTATAGTGTCTAGCGCAAGAATAAAACACGCTGCCGGGAATCGAACTCATGATGGTGAGCCGAATGCCCTTAACAATTGAGCCTCGAGGCTTCTCTCGATATCATGACATTCATTTTTTCATATATTCACAATCAACCGAGCTTTATTAGTTTTTAAAATACCCGAACAACCTAACATCATACATTTTACAGTATCTCGTATTTCACTTAGGATGGCTTTATATTTCAGTCCATGCTCCTATGATCGTTGTTGTTCACACTTTGGATAGAGACACGAAGATAGATACTTTAGAAGTGCACATACATAGAAAGAGAGAGGGAGAGAGAGAGTGTGTGTGTGAGAGAGAGAGAGTATTTAAAGTGGTGTACATGTATTTTATGCTGAGTAAAAAGAGGTACTAAGAATGTTGGATGATACTTTGTTCGTTTATCGAACCCGTCAAGACAAAATCATAATCAAAACGGTAAAAACAGAACGTTTTGTTCATTTATATGAATCGGACGCTTTTTTGGTTTGTGTAGAAGAGGAGAAAACTTTATTTGGGTTTCTGTTTTTTTGTGGGTGGTGTGGGAGTAGAAAGAAATGCATAGAGTAAGGAGGGGAAAATAAACACACAGAGAGAGAGAGAGAGAGAGAGAGAGAGAGAGAGAGAATGTGTGTGTGTGTTTGTGTTTGCGTGGTTTCAGGCCAATCAAGAAAACGGAAAATAAAACAATAAAGAATAGAGAAAGATTACATAAATAAATAAAAATATATAAAGACAGACAGGCAGACAGGCAGACAGACAGGTAGATATATAAAAAGATAGATAGATAAATAGAAAGAGAGAGAGAGAGAGAGAGAGGAGAGAGAGAGAGAGAGAGGTACGTTTCTCTTCAATTTGCAGTCGTCAATCCATTGAAATTTCCTTACAGAGCATATATTTTTTTTCTTCCCTTTTATAATTATCAACATACTCGTAAACAAACACATTTTCTAACAGAGGAGGTGACCTTTCGAGTTGTCAGTAATAGGTGTATAATGGGAAAGATAAGAAAAGAGGGGAGGATGCGCTCATCACTGAAGAAAAAAATTCAAAGTTCAATGTCCTATAAAAATGTATATTCCATTACACTTGTATAGTCAGATCCAATATTCTTTGCAATTCCCTGTGGATGAACAAATATTAAATATTAGTAGTATATTCATAAATTAGAAAAACCTAAGTGAGAATATAGAAATTAATAATTTGGTCCTGTTTATAACTGAATCACCTCTCTATTTACATTTCGTAATGTGTGGTAAAATGGTTCTAGTGTTCTTTCTCGGGTATATGTAAGTTCTATAAGAACTACAGTTGTCAAAACCTCACTGTTATATATATATATATATATATATATATATATATATATATATATATATATATATATATATATGATCATCTATTTAAAAGCAGTAGAAATATAACAAAAGCTGTTACTCAGAGATTCACGTACCCGTTCGTCGGACAGTTTTAACAAAACTATCCGACGACCGTGAACGTGAAACTCTGATTAACAGCTTTTGTTATACTTGTGCTGCTTTTAAATAAAGCATATTACTCTACCTCTGTTACTTGAGTACTCAGTTTTTCCACCTTGTTTCACATTTATGTGCTTACTCCGGTAAATGATCATTTACAAAGATGACTCTGACGTTATTAACATTGACGCTATTAACATATTCAGAAACAATAATGACAGCGTAATGTAAATGTTTTCTCTTCATCCATTATCATTACTTTTTAAAACAAAATAATATAATAATAAATTGGTAAAATGATCAGGAAGAAGCTTTCTTGACAGACAGACACCAAAGCCATCTACGATATATTGATGTCGCCTTTAATGGTATGTGAAGACCTTTAGACAGCAATATAGCGTTCCTTGGCGCATTCACTTGCATTGTTTCTCCCTAGTCGAATTAGCAGGGCACAATAATGGGCGCCATGTAATGTTCATAGTTTCCCTCATTTGGATTGGTGTTCATGCATATTGTCTCTGTTTCTCTTTCAAAAATTTGACAAAATGTTGTTCCTCTTCTTCTCTTTCAAACATTTCCTTTTGGCAAGAATTTATTCCTGAAGTGTGGCTTCATTCTTTTTTTCAACACCTTACTCTTGAAAATCTACCAAATTCATACAATTAGAATCGAATTCTTTCTTGTGTTTGTATCAGTGTAAATAATTGAAGATTTGTGCGTAGAAAAGCATGACTCTAATGACACAAGTTTGCACAAAAGCTTGAATAAGCGTAGTGATTGTTACATAGTTCTGTGAATTGTATAGATGCAAGTCATTGACCGAGCACCTCCATCATTGTATTCGCATCCACTTGTGCATCTATATAAAGGAGTTACACCGAAGTTTATTCGTGTCGCTTTTGTACCAATTTTTGTTTGTACGCTCATGTGACATACTAACACCTATTTCCACTGCTTCACTGCAATCATATTCACACGCATCGGTCTTGTTGATCTTATTAGCGAAAAAGTAATTTTCTTTAGATTTAAAGCGGAAATTTCGAAATATCGCGAAATGTTTAAATAAGATATATCAAAGATTAATACGATGATACCTCGTGGGGAAGCGTCCATCAACGTGATTCTTGCACCTCATAAATTACAAATCGAACAGTGGTAATAGCATATATAACGAAATAATATTTAATAATTCTGAGATTATACCTCGATTTCCCTTTTTACATATACATCTTTTGTTTGTGTCTGGGGAGAGTCATTTAATTTTTATGCCTTATTATGTAACACATTCACCGGTAAAATTTCCACTTTTTTATTATCTTTATTGTCCTAAAATTTTCGTTGCGTCTTGCAACCTTTTCAGTTGTTTTGACTTTTGAAAATGTTGCAAGACGCAACGAATATTCTAGAACAATTTTACCGGTGAATGTGTTACATAATAAGACACAAAAACAAAATGACTCTCCCCAGACACAATACAATATGCTTCAACACACGAACTCATATAAAGAATCTTACAAACCAAATCCCAAACCGAAATATACGTTTTTGTTTCCCATAATGTCATCAAAGTTTTGTTACTCTTCAGTACATTTTTGAATAATTGTAAAAGGGTTGTATATAATATTGTATAACGCCTTACCTTATGGTTATCACAATTTCCACAATAAAATATGAGTGCGTGTGTCTGATTAGTTAAGTGGTCAAATATTTAAGTAGTTAACTAATTGCAATAAAAGCGTTTGCCTCTGTGACGAAAGTGCGTGCCTTTGTTATTAGCATAATGGCACTTCTAAGATGAAAGAAAATCTAAGCTATCTCTATTTAAGATAATTTCCAACAATTCCGGTTTCATTTTCTTACAAGACGTAACTGGTTTGTTTTGAAGTATTTTTCGATTATCAACAAATCTAGAGGGAGTTTTTATCAAATAATTTCTTTAATTGCTGGGATTATATCAGTTAATCGAATTTGTTTCAGTCAGCTTCCTTACATAATATTCCTAATGTGAAGCTAGAAACCAATCCTCTATCCCCACCTCTCTCTCTCTTTTTGTCTATGTGCCTATATGTGTGTGTGTGTATAGCTGTCTACCTGTCTGTCTGTATGTATTAAGAATAAATTCACACACACATATACATATAACGAATATATAAGTATAAATATACACACACATACACACACACATATATGTATACATATATATATATATATACGTGTGTGTCTGTGTGTTTAACCGCGTGTATATATATCGACTACGCCATCTATTTTCTGTGTGTATGAAGGTTTTGTTTGTCTTTATGTGTTTGAGAAAGAGAAGTCTTATAACTGCACATTGTGCAAACAATTAGTGTTGAATAAATCTGTGTAGAGAGTGTCTTGTCCAGAAATACCAATTACAATACTTGCCATTACTCTAGAAACTTAATTAAGTGAGTTAAGTGTTTCGACGTATTCATTTTTTATCTCAAGATTAAGCGAAATGTCAAAATATTTGTTAGTCGGAATTATAAAAAAATATAAGAGTAAATAAATCTAATAAAAATCAAGTGTATTTGTATTATTGTGTTCAAAAGCTAAATATCTCATTTGTGATGTTTTATTTTTTGTAATGTCTAGAAAGTTAAATATATTTTCTACACGAAATGTGACAACGAGAACTAGCAAGACGTATATTGAAAGAGTTGTTGTAGATGAGATATCTCGACGACAAATTTTAGGATGTTGTTAAATCAATACTCCCTGTCACATTCCGTATGAACTAGTATGTGTATATATGCGACGAAAGATGGAATATATTTAATATACGAAGGTCTAGATGGATCAAACTACAGGAACGTTAAGGACTGTATAATTTTACGTTACAGAAACCCATAAGTTGAATTTAAATTACGGCAGAAAAGCCCTTCTGATGAGGGTTTATATACTAAACAGCATTTGTTAAGCTTTTTGCATTATATTTTACTCGCTCATCAAAGTACGGCCAAGCTGTAGTACTGGAAATCTTCTCGAAAGAATCGACGCAAATAAATATATTTTAAAACCTGGTACCTTGTCTATCGGTAACGTTTTCGTTAACCACTATGTTACCGGACTTAAATACACCGACGCCAGTTCTCAAGTGGTGTGGCGGGGGTCAAACACGTACACACACGTACACACACACACACACTCACACACATACATACATACACAAGCACATGCACATATATATGTTACATATACAACTGGCTTCATTTATTTTCCGTCTTCTAAATCTACACACAAGGATTTGGACGGCCCTAGGCTTTATTTGGACGGCCCTAGGCTGTGCCACAAGAAATTGTTCGTGGAAACATCTATAATGGTCAAATAACCTAAAAGTGACCTGTTGTGGTCGCAGCAGTGGTGTTTGGAAATGTTCAAACTACTTGTTGTAGTTCCATCTGTGGTGGCGGAATTCAAACAACGTTTATATTTTGGGATAAAGTATGATTCTTTGCTAATGCGCTGATTATAGTTTGCATCGTCTCTGAATTTATAGAGGGGAAAACTTTTACAGTTGTGTTTTTCGTTAGTGGCACAAATATCAATGTGCTCGGTCATTCCTTTTTGTTTTTGTATTCTCGCATTTTAGTCTTGGATCTATATACAATCATCCTCGGGCGTAGACTGTTTTTAGTTTAACCAATATATTGTTCTCAACACCCTTAGCAAGTTAATACATATAGTAGGTGTTCCAAGTTACATGTGAAGTTGTTTTTCGCTGTAAAACATTGCCCCTGTTTGAAGGAGAAATTCGATCCTTCAATTAAATTGACGCATATACCATAGTTAGGCCTTCCGCATTGTTTTACTGTCGATTTCGATGTTGCTGACGAGTGCATTTGGGCCTGTGCTAAAATAATTTTCATTGACGTGGGTTGTCTTTTGCTCTTTATGAAGCGCGACTGGAGAATATGATCCATTCAATGGTCCCTTTTTAGTAAAGGGATATTCTGGAGAATGGTCTCGAATGCCTCATTGTTGAGAGGGCTGTGCGTGGATATGTATGGTATGGCTTTTGGTTGTAAATCTTTATTTAGTCTAGGGTGTCTGAGCTCATGGATATTGAGTTGGTGGGTAGTTCCTGCTGATGAGTGTATCTTGTAGTTCATGTAGTCGTGTGTTCCTGGTTCTTGTATCAGATGCTATCGTACAAATCCTTTTTGCCAGGTTGTAAGGAATATTCATTCTAGTGCTTCTGGGGTTGCAAGAGTTGAATGGCAGATATTGCTTGGTGCTCGTGGACTTATAGTTAATGTTTATTTTTTAATTTTGTTTTTTGGATTTCTTAATGAGTACCTCGAGGAATGGAAGTTGTCTCTGGCCATATTCCATTGTAAATTGAATTTGTATGTCAATTCCATTTAGAAGTGCTTGAAATTCTTTAAATCTCTTTAGACTTTCATACCAAATAGTGAATCTGTTATATAGACATCATTTCCAGCTATTTGCTACGTACCGGGACAATGGGTTTCCTTATTTTTCTGGTAACTTACTTAAAAAATTGATTTCTATGTACCCCATGACTAGGTTAGCAAAGAAAGGGTCCATTCGCGTGCCCATCGCAGTTCCCGATTATTGTCTGCCGAGGTTAGCTTTTCTTCCTTTCGGGGTCAATGAAAATGTACTGGTGTGGGTATAATCGACATGCTCACTCCACCCAAATTTTCAAGGCCTTGTGTCTAGTGTAGCAATAATAATTATTTTATATTTCTCTCAGTCAGAATATATGCGAATATATCCGTTATTTTCTATCTTATATTTGTTACAGTCTTCAGACAGACCTGAAGGATTTCCAGTCGAATAATTCGGCTTCAGTACTTTATGCCTTCTTTTAAACTGTGTACTTATTTTCTCAGTCACATTTGGCGTAGCACAAAATTACCGGACCGTAAAACATATCAACACCGGGTGAAGGAGGTGGAGAGTCACGCACAGACACAATAGCATACACACATGCGCGCGCACACACATAAGTATACACAAGAGGGGCTTATTTCTCTTTCTGTCTACCAAACGAACAAACGCACTCACAAGGATTTGGGGCGCCTAGGACTGCAGTTGGAAATAATTGCCGTTTGTGCCAAGCAGTGGGACTGAACCTTTAAACCATGTGGATAGGGAGCTAAATTGCTTACCACATAATCGTGTCTGCCTCTATCTCACAATTACGCCTACGATATCATCGGGTTACGCCTGCACTTATTTGTATATATACACAGACGCGCACACATATATGCATACACACACATATTTGTGTACACATATATCCGTTCGTCGACGAATCATACAGTGTCACGGTATGATGTGAATAAATAATTCGTCTGTAGTGTATAAACATTTTGATTGATCAATTGAACAGTTAGGTATGTATAATCACACGAACCACTTCGCGTCTGTTTGGATACTCAGACTTCTTTGCACAATGACAATCTCGTTAATAGTGAAATTGTAAATGATGGAGTAGTTTTATGATCTATTTGTATATTTATATAAATTGATGTAGCTTATGTGAATCATTGAGTTTGCAGAATTTTTGTTAAAAGGAAAAAAATCGGAATCTTTTCAGTATTTGGGTTATATATTACAGAAGAGAATGTGAAATCCGTTGCCTTGGACACTCGGTAGAGACCAGAGCATAGTTTGAGACATGAAGGTCCTTATATGTTCGTGCGTATGTGTGTTTGTGTGCGTGTATTACAATAATGACATTATCTCCCAGGAATAATTAGATGTACAACAGTGTTTCTTTTACATTCAGACTGAGATAAATATTTTGTAATTTAGAAGACAGCCAGCTACATAATTAATAATCAATACTAAATGAAACGAATGGAGAAATTAAAATAATACATTGTGTGATGATGTTGACACATATAAGGAATAAATGAGCAAATTGCTTGAAAGGGAGAAATGGGTGTTAGGATGGTACTACTTTTGGCAGTGGAATGGTGGAAGAAAGGAATACTTAATTTCATTGTTCTCGATCCCTGTGCTAAACGGATAGTTTGTTTTATCAATTCTATAAAGAAGAATGTAGACGCAGCGCAATGTGAACACGAAATACGAAGCGGGAAGAAATGGTGTTGAGCATTTTGCACTAAGGAGTCAAACCACCATACTGTCTTTTTCTTTTTTTATGCACCCTTTTTCAAGCCTAGCCAGGCTTATGGGCCCGGTTTCCCGGTTTCTGTGGCGTATGTGTTCCCCCAAGCTGGACGGGACGCCAGTCCATCGCAGCGTTACTCAAGAAACAGAAAGAAAGAGTGAGAGTAAGTTGGAGTGAAAGAGTACAACAGGGGTCGCCACCACACCCTGCCAGAGCATCGTGGAGCTTTAGGTGTTTTCGATCAATAAACACACAAACGCCCGGTCTGGGAATCGAAACCGTGATCTTCCGACCGCGAGTCCACAGCATAATGTATATAGAGAAATAATAAAATATTGTAATTTGAAACAAAATCATTCTGAGTAGGTTTAGGTAGGGGTGTTGAGTTTCCATATAAGAATGTCTTTCGTTTAGGTTAAAAGTCCATGTATTCTGAGGGGAGAAAAATAACCCCATATCACTTACAAATTTTGGGTCACAGCCAACAAATGAAGGGCCTGGGGTAAGTTGATTACATCGACCCTAATGAACTACTGGTATATATTTTATCGACGCTGAAAAGATGAACGGCAAAATCAGCCTCGGTGCGATTTCAAATTAAATCGGAAAGACAAACGAAATGCCACTGAACATCTTACGTTGCGTGCTAAAGATTTTGCAGCTCACCCCCAATAACTTATATTAGTTTTCCACTGGTTCTATATTTTATTGTCGTTGGAGGCCTAAAAGATAACTTGATCGCCAGCAAATTTGAATTCAGGACGTCAAATGACAAAATAAACACCACCAGGCATTTTCTCTGACATTTTAATGCTTCAGCATGATCGGTGATTTTAGCAAACTCACAGATTTGAGAATAAGGGATTCATTGACCGTATTGATATCAGTATTTGGCTGCAAAAATATTCTTTATCGATGGTGGAGGGATTGAAAGCGAAGGTGACTTTCGCGGGTTGTGAAACTCGGGCGCAAAGAAGCGCAACAAATCCTCAAAAGAATTATACTCGTTATTCAGCAAATCGTCACCTTTTCCGAAATATTTGCAGTTTCGAATTTTGGCACAATACCAGTAGTGATGAGAAGATGGAGTCTATCGGTTAAATTATAATCAGTACTCAAATGTTCCTATGTTAACGACCTCTGAAGGTGAACGAGTAAGTCTACTACAGTGGATTTTGAACTCAAAACTTAAAAACCGGAAGAAATACCAATATGCATTCCATACGGCGCACAATTCCTAAGTCTCAATATGCTGACAAATTTCCTCCTAGAATTGAAAGGATATATATATATATATATATATATATATATATGAATATATATATATTTACTTCTATAACATTTTGGTAAGGAAATGTATTCCATATATATATATACATATACATATATATATATATATATATATATATATATATATATATATATAATATATATATATATATATACATATATATATATATATATACATATATATATATATATACACATACTTATATATATATATATATGGAACGTTTTGTGCTATATATATATAAGTGTGTGTGTGTATATATATTTATTCGTGTATATATATAATATAGATGTAGACAGATAGATAGATATATAGATAAATAGATAGATTAAATATATTGATATATTTGTGCGCATGCCCGTGTGTGTGTGTATATGTATGAACATACATGAATATGTATATATATATATTTATGCATGCCGCTGTCTATCTGTATCTCTACATATGTGCGTGTACACACACACACACACACACATATGTAAGAATATCTGTGTGTGCGTATGTGTACGTGCACATGTACGTGCGTGTTTGTATATATATATATATATATATGCATATATGAACGTGGGAGTGCATGTACGTATGTATATATATATATATATATATATATGTGTGTGTGTTGTGTGTGTGTGTGTGTGTGTGTGTGTGTGTGTGTGTGTGTGCGTGTGTGTGTTTGTGTGTGTGTATGCATATATGTACGCGTGTACGGAGGAGCAGGTGGAAGACATGGAGAGATAAACAAACGAAGAATTAGCGATACAGGAATAAATTCTTATTAAATTATGACTGTCAATTAATCATTTTTTAAAAGGAAGAAATGCACGAGCACTTTTTTACAATTTATAATCTGTTTCTCTCATAAAACCACGGAGCATATTAAAATTATATTTATATTTAATCATAAATCGATTTTACAATTATTAGCGACACAATTTAATTTTAATTTTCCGAGTTTTATTGTTTCTTGTTCGTGTGATGCGAGAAAATCAAATCTAGAGTTATTTCCCTTGTTATTACGGTCGCTATTGTTTCCTCGCCTCCTTCCATCATCGCAAGTCAAGTAATTTGATTAGCTTTGCCAACTGCTAGATTTAACGCAGTCGCTGGCAAATATAATTCCTGATACGAGAAATAAGTAAACGGTTTCGATATCGGATTGTTTATTTACAAAACCTATCGATTATTTTCTCCATAAAGCATTAGATTGTTCAGATAATGACTTTTCCTCCAGACAAATTAAATTTATTGACTTACACCTGGGTATATTAACTTACATAATATTCGGTTCTGTTATAAAATATACTGCTTAAACATGTTTACAGCTAAAAGCAGCATCAAGCACAAGGAAGAATGTCTTTAATAACAACTTACAACACACTCTATAGCTTAAGAGTATATGTTTTCTTCCAGTTCCTAATAAGCCCTTTAATCTGTAATATTTCTATCAACACTTTTTGCCTTTGTAAGCGCGTGCGAACACACAGATACACCCACACCCACACACAGACACACACAAAGACTCACATACACGCACTCAATAAAACAGATGTTTGAACATGCACACGCACAAGAGTAATACTAGATTTAGGTATATGGGTGTATATATATATATATAATATATATATATATATATATATATATATATATATATATATATATATATATGTATATATATATATATAATATATTATATATATAATATATATATATATATATATATATATATATGTATCTATGTATACATATAATTTGATGGATAGACGTGCAGATTAATAGATACATACCTACATATACAAACAAATATAATCATGCACATCTAAATACTTATACACACGCATATATATATATATATAATACATAATCATATCAAAGAGAAATGGAAATTAATTAAAATTTTCCTTTCCAATGGCCTAACGTGTAAAAATTTAGTCCAAAGACTATACATTAGTTATAAAACGTGTTGAATCCCACGAGTGGATTCCTCCATGTGTTTAAATCTACACTGTATTTCATATATATATATATATATATATATATATATATATATACTTACGCACACATGCTCGCACACAGACACACACAGACGCACACACACACACACACGTATATAAATATAAGCATGTCCGTGGAGCGTTCGTTTTCGAGGAGAGCATCAGTCGCCCATGCGTAGCAGCCTCCGGTACAAGTGACATCGTAACTCATTTTTACAGCTAAGTGCAGTAGAGTAAAATAAAGTACCTTCCTAAAGAGCACGACACACAGCCCGGTCCTGAAATCGAACGCACAACCTCACAATCTTAAGCTTGATGCACCTTCACATTACACATACATACATATATGTATATATATATATATATATATATATATATATATATATATATATATATATATATATATATATATATATATATGTATATATACATACATATATGTATGTATGTGTAATGTGAAGGTGCATCAATATATATATATATATATATTTATATGCATATATATATATGATTGATTGATTGATTGATTGATTCTAGTTTCAGCTTATGAGCTGTGGCCATGCTGGGGCACCGCCATTTGGTGTTGCTACTTGGTTTCACTTCATGGAGGCTTTCTAGCAACTGCTATTTGGTGCATGAGAGAGTTCGATGCTGCTGCCCTCATCTGCCCCTCCTGCCGTGAAGTTGGTTCATCTGGACACCTGACAGGAAGAGATCCAGCTTCATTTTAAAGACATCTGTATCCACCCCATGCAGGTCTCTCAGGTTCTTCGGGAGGATATTGAAGAGCTGTGGGCCTCGGAAGCCCAGGCTATCACAGAATCTTGTCCTACATCTTGATGGCAGGTTTGGAGTCCTAGGCACCACGCAGTGGCGCCCAGTTCTGGCATTTGCGTAACTCTCGATGCCAAAGTTCAGGACACTTCCCTCCAGGATCTTCCAGATGTATATTATGGCATATCTTTCCCGCCTACGCTCCAGGGAATATAATTTTAATCTCTTGAGTCTTTCCCAGTAGCTTACATTCTTCATAGAGGCTATCTTCTTTGTGTAGCTTCGTTGGATCGCCTCAAGTTCTGTGATCAACTTGACGCTGTATGGTGACCATAGCTGAGAGCAATAGTCAAAGTGGCTTAGGACAATACATATATATGCATATATATATATATATATATATTATATATATATATATATATATACATATATTTATATGGTTTAAAGAGTAAATATATGTTTGTATGTATGTATGTATGTATCTATCTATCTATTTATATATATATATATATATAGATAAATAGATAGATAGATAGATATATACATACATACATACATACATACATACATACATACATACATACATACATACATACATAACATTTATTTACTCTTTAAACCTTAAACTTTTTTTCAGACCGGTTTGCGATCGATCATGCTAGCTTGATGAGATAGTTTCGACCTTCAGAAATTTCCTTAATTGGATGTGCTCAAAAATAAAATCAACCTGTAACTACGTGAGTGTCTATTCATCTGGATCGATATTCTTTTAGTGTTTTGTAAAAATATCTTCTTAACCTCATTGTATTTGCCCTTGTATTGTATCCTGCTTTTATCTAATCTTCAGATTAGTGAAAATCCCGAGGTCTTCTAAATATATTCTCACAATATTTCTAGCTCGTCACATCATCATGCTGATCAAAAGAACTTTATTTCATCGAATTGACCATGAAGGTCGTACATAGATAAAGGTAGCTGCGGGCTGGACAGGGACATTAATGTGTATGAAAACGACAAGGATGGAAAAAAAATAATAATAATGGGAGGGGCACCGACACCTGTCGACCGAAAACCCCTCGAAATCATTGTTCAAATTAAATCAATATAAATCAAAATTATAATAAAAGAATTCAAGAATTAAAATTACAAATTACAAAAATGTATATTTTATTATTCTTCGTCTTCCTCATCCGGGGCCCCAAGTAAGTTTTCTGCCGCCTGCAGGAAAGCCTGCATCGGCAGCCGCTGATCAAAAGAACTTATTGTTGAGTGAAATCGTGGCATAATTTCAAGGATCATTGACGTAGCATTGTTCATTATCGAAAGAGGATTGACGAAGAATTTAGCGAATAGAGACGAAACTGCAGATCGTCCTCATCACTGAATTGAAGAGCAACGCTCAATTCATACATGTTGTTGCAATATTCTTTATGTAGTAATTGTTTCAGTCAACAGATACAGCCATACTGGGGCAATACTTTTAAAGGTTTTCGGCAAGAGGGTCGACGTTAATCTTTTAAAATATTTTATTATTTTATCCGTTTTTGTTATCAAATTGCTAGAGCGTGTGTGTATATATATACAGGGTGGGCCAGAATTCTTGACTCACTTGTTAGATATATTTATTAATATATTAATATTTATCAAGAAACATATTAAGAAATATAACTCGTAAGTGAATCAGAAATTGTAGCCCAACACACACACACACACACACACAAACACACACACCACACACACACACACACACACACACACACACACACACACACACACACACAAAGACATATATATACCACACGGAACGTTGTCACTGAACAGTTCGCGGATTCAAAGCGAAGAAAATATTTTGACATTAAATTTAAATGCCGAAGGGAATCACACGGTTTTGTGTGTGCTTTAAGTGGCTTATAAACACCTTCCACGCTGCAATTGTTTTCCTTTCAGCACACGATCTCAGATCAAGTCACTTGCTATGCAAGTACATATGTGTGTATGTATGTATGTATATGTGTGTGTGTGTGTGTGTGTGTGTGTGTGTGTGTGTGTGTGTGTGTGTGTGTGTGCGTGTGTTATTGTGTGAGTTATAGAAAACAGTTGCTAAAATCGTTGTCCAGCATAGAAATTATTTGTATGTTGTATTGAAATTCTTACTTTCATATCATCTGATTTTCGCTAATGTTCCTAATAGTGGACCAAGCTGATTTTTACCACATATTTAAATTTCGCTATTTGAAATACATTTTGTTTTCATCTAAGATAGATAACAGAAGCGACGCCAAGATTTTAATCCACGCTCGCATTTTATGAAAGACATCTTGTCTTTTGTCTGTGCGTTGAATCCACTAATTGCCTGATGAATACCACATCATAATCCTGTAGTGAACAACCAGCAAAATAAGAGAGATGTCTAGCAGATAGGATGTCAGGTAATGTTATGCCATTTGAGAAAAAGAGAAGAACATCGCTAACGAGAAATATCATGTGATATATCAAAATTTATTTAGATATATCTTCTAAGAGAGCACCAAATGATTGTACTCCCTCAATTCTATGCTACGCGATTATTTACAGCATCGTCTTCATAAACTGCTTTCATTGCCAAACAGACACTGACTTTGCTTTTAATTTATGATAGTAAGTAATATTCGATATTTTTCTATTTAATTTGTAATTCACGTCACTGAAAAATAAATAATTTTCTCCCCTATGATTAGTTGGCCACCTAAACTTATTCAGCCAAGATATCTGACACATAAAAGCTTAGAGTAAAAACTTGAGAGGTGTCATAGGTTAGCGCACCGGGCGAAATTCTTAGCGGTATTTCTTCTGCGGCTTCGTTCTCAGTTCAAATTCCGCCGAGGTCGACTTTGCCTTTCATCCTTTCGGGGTCGAAAAATTAGGTACCAGTTACGCACTAACGTCGATGTAATCGAGTTAATCCCTTTGTCTGTCCTTGTTTGTCCCCTCTGTGTTTAGCCCCTTGTGGGTAGTAAAGAAATAGGTATTTCGTCTGTGTTTACGCTTGATTTCAAATTCCACCGAGGTCGACTTTGCTTTTCATCATTTTGGGGTCGATAAATTACGTTGCGTACTGGGGTCTATCTAATCGACTGGACCGTCTCTCCAAATTTCGGGCCTTGTGCCTAGAGCATGAAAGAGGAGGGGTCGAGGTGGCAGAATCGTTAGCTTGCTGGGCTTAATGTTTAGCAACATTTCGCCCGTCGCTACTTCCCGAATTCATGTTCTCCCGTAGTCGACGTTGCTTTTCATCTTTTCGGGGTGGATAAATTGAGTTCCAGTGAAACACTGGGCTCAATGTAAACGACTTGTTTCTCCCACCGAAATTTCAGACCTTGTGTCTATAGTAGTACTCTTGTATTGAAATTCCGCTGAGGTCGACTTTACCTTTCATTATTTTCGGATCGTTTAAATAAGTACCAGGCACGCATTCGGTTCAATGTAATCGTTTCATCCCCTTCTCCCAAAATATCTGTACTTGTGGCAAAATTTGAAACCGTTGTTACTCTTGTACCGGCCATAATAGGTCTCAGTCTGATAATACGGAAAGTCAAAAATAGTTTATGGTTTGACAAAATGTTGTCCATTTACTTTTCATTGATATCTTAAAGCTTTATATGGACACTGGAAGCAGTTAGAAAGTCTTTTACTTGGTTTTCACATTTTCTCAAATAAAGTAGGATTAGAATTTGTGTGACAAAATGCATGATTTTGATAATGGAAATGCGATGACTTGCAGGAACCTACATAACTGAAATGATAAATAGTCGACCCTTAAAAGCAATGCAGAATCAAGAGTGGATTAAGGTGTTGGGAATACTGGAGGGGGACAAAATAAAACAGGAAAACACGAAATAAACTTTATTAGAAAGTACACAAGGAGAGTGAGGAAAATATCAGAGTCAAAGTTGAATTCTATGAAAGTTATTGAAGCTATATATTTTACGGTACCGATTACCATATGTGGATCTGGGAATTGTGGTTGGGGAAACGACGAAACACAGAAGCTTGATAGAAAATCTCGAAATCCCTTGACTCAGTGCTGAGCCACCAAAGAAGAGCTGATATCACCCGGTTGTATTTGAAGATGTATCAGGGTTAAAGGGCCTTAAATTGTGTGGAGGTGACCAGATGGAATGGGCAGCATAGTAGATTATTAACAGGAATGTTCAGTAAAATCTTGAGGCTGCGGACAAAGAAGAGAATATCAAGCCTGGAAAATAGAAAGGGACAAGAATGAGATTGAAAGGGAACATATTAAAAACACCGAAGAGAATATTTTCCATGATCAATTTTGGAAAGTCGGTGGGGAAGTATGGGGAACAAAACTCTGGTTGAATAAGGGACAATCTAAGAAGAAACAGATATTCTTCTTATAGCAGCTTAACCTGAAGCACTGCAAACAATTCGAGAAAAAATATGTCAGAGGAGAAGTTGTTAGCAAAATGTAGAGCATGTACAATAAAGCAATGGCACACATTGTCTCTGAATACCCCACGTTTGCCCAGAGAGAATATAAGAAATGAGAGACATGACTGCGCTGTGAATACTTTACACTAGATGATGATGATCATGATGATAATGATAACGATATTAATAATAATAATAATAACAATAATAATAATAATAATAATAATAATAATAATAACAATAATAATAATAATAATTATAATAATGATAATAATAATAATAATAATAATAATAATAATAATAATAATAATAATAATAATAATAATAATAGATGCAGTACCAGGCAGTGGCTCGCATGGCTTCTGATCTTAACTGATTGGAAGTGTTATCATGTACATTGTTTTGTCTTGGTATAAAAGATGGGCTACAGTAAATATTCTGCTCAATACCACAGATTTGCTTGTCAGTTGTTTGACCTTAACCAGTTGAGCATGTCCCTTAGTGGCTGATGATATGTGCATCTCTGATCACGAGCAGAAGTAATGGGGGAGCATCATAGCCATGTGTTGAGAAGGATTCTTTGGGGTTTGAATAATTCACCTCTGGAAACATGGGTGTTTCGTTCAACGTCCTTAAACAACCCTTATTCAGGGACCTTTTGAGCGGGATGGGTTACTCGATCTGAAGAAAATTCTAACTGGGCTCCACTGCAAGGTCATGTGCTGTTTATCTTGATATGAGATCACCATGTCGCGCACATATGGTTGTGATGCATGTGCCTGGTGTACCCTTATCAGACGGGTAGTCATGATGGGTATACTGGGCTTCGTATATTTTACCCCAGTGTCACTTTGATGGCATGCTCTGCTCGCTCACTCAATAATATAATAATAATAATAATAATAATAATAATAATAATAATAGATAGATAGTGCTGATGGAAACTGCTCATATCCTACGCAAAATACTTTCTATGTAATCTCAAGGTTTAAAACAAACATTTTTTTTTTAGACATCCACTAATACAACACAAAAAACAACCACTAGGCATAACAACAACGTGAACTTCCAACCTGGTGTCTCTTAAGTTATCTGAGTGAGATTTGGAGCGCCAAATTGTACCAAATATAAAGCAAAAGCAAACATATAATAATAAAATAATAATAATAATAAATAATATAATAATAATAATAATAATCTAATTAATAATAATATTAATAAAATAATAATAATAAAATAATAATAATAATAATAATAATAATAATAAATAATAATAATAATAATAATAAAGTAACTGAAAAGAGGGAAAATAGTAAGAGTAGTAACAACATCACACTAGATAAAACCAATGAAATAAAAGAATTAGACCAAAGTGAAACTTACAAATACTTAGGAATCCATGAACTAGATAAGACACAACACACACAAATGAAAGAGAAAATAAAAAAAGAATATTATAGACGAGTTAGATCAATACTAAACACAGAGCTCAATGCTAAAAACAAGATAATAGGTATCAACACTTTAGCTGTCCCAGTTATAAGTTACAGCTACAATATCCTTAACTGGACACGAAATGAACTGACCAAAATATAGAGGAAAACAAGAAAAATAATGACAGGATCTAGAATGCATCACCCAAAATCTGACATAGAAAGACTATATATACAACGTATAGAAGGTGGTAGAGGCCTTATACAGCTGGAAAACTACTATAAAATAACCACCATAGGACTGCAAAAATATCTACTTCAGAAGGAAGGAAAACTGATCCAGATAGCGGCAAAACACGAGCAAAACAAAAAACTGTTCTCAGTATTTAAGGAAGCTGATAAATACAAACAAGAAATCATACCACCTAATAAACATGAAGAAGAAGAAGAAGATGAAGAAACAACAAATGCTATAAAACAAATGAAATCCAAACTAAAAATAGAACAGCAACGAACCATGATAAAACGATGGCAAGAAAAGCCCCTTCATGGTAAATACTGCACTAAACTAAACGCAAAAGAAATAGACAAAGAAAAATCCCAGCAATGGTTGAGAAGCTCAGGACTCAAAGCAGAAACAGAGGGATTTTAATTGCAGCACAAGAACAAAGCCTCCCCACCAGAAATTACCAAAAACATGTAATGAAAAGAAATATTACAAGTAACTGCAGAATATGTGGAGATGGACAAGAAACAATAAATCATATTATCTCTAGCTGCCCAGTCTTGGCTAAGAAGGAATATATTCACAGACATGACAGAGTTGAAACCTACATATATTGGAAGCTATGCCAACATTATGGAATAACAACAGAAAAAAAATGGTATATGCACACACCAGAAAAAGTCACAGAAAACGAGAAAGCAACCATACTCTGGGATATGCCGATACACACAGATAGAGAAATTAAGGCCAACAGACCAGATATAGTTGTCAGAAATCATGAAGAAAAAAATGCCTTCTAATTGATGTATCAATACCGGCTGATGACAACGTGTTTCTAAAAGAAATGGAGAAACTCTCAAAATACAAAGACCTGGAAATAGAGGTAACTAGAATGTGGAATCTGAAAACAGAAACAATTCCTATCATAGTAGGTGCATTAGGCATGATAAAAAAATATTCAGACAAATACATAACAAAAACACCAGGACTTACAAACACTTATAACATACAGAAAATTGCACTACTAGGCACTGCACATATCCTACGCAGAACACTTTCCATACAATAACCATCAGAGCATCACAACAAATCACAATACATACCCAAGGCACAGAGAGCTGCGCTCGGTAGTGAAGTGAAAGCACGCTATAAAAATAAAACTACTGAATAATAATAATAATGATAATAATAATAATAATAATAATAATAATAATAATAATAATAATAATAATAATAATAATAATTACAAAAACATAGGCACACGGCCTGAAATTTTGCTGGGAGGCACTCATTCGATAACATCGATCCCAGTGGTCAAAAGGTACTTAATGGATCGATTCCGAAAGAATGAATGGCAAAGTTGACCTCGGCGGAATTTGAACTCAGAACGTAGCGGCAGACGAAATACTGCTAAGCATTTCGCCTGGAGAGCTAACCTTTCTGCCAGATCACTGCCTTGCAGTGGTAATGATATTAATTGGTGCACTTGAACGTATTAGAACTGGACTACCAATATGGCTGATAAAGATTGGTAGAAATGTAATGGTAGGACGCCTAGAAACATCAGCATTGCTTGGAACTGCAAGTATTCTTCGCTTCGTCTTCTGGTCGTGGATAGCTGACACTTTCCATCATACCCAGTAGAAATGATCTGCAAGTTTTCATCATATAATGATGATGATGATGATGATGACGATGATGATGATGATGATGATGATGATGATGATGATGATGATGATGATGATGATGGGGAGGAGGATGTTGATGATGATGATGATGATGGGGAGGAGGATGTTGATAATGATGATGGTGATGATAATGAGGAGGAGGAGAATGATGATGATGAGGCTTTGTTTTATTTTACATATCGAGAATAATTGAGGAGATATCGCGGGGCAGACTTCAATTTTCAGTTTGAGGTTATTCTCTATCCGTCTCTTTTGCCGAACAGCTAAGGTACGTGGACGTAAACACGCCACAATAGGTTGCCAAGCAATGTTTGGGGGGAGAACACGGGCACACACATATATACATATATACGACGGGCTTCTTTAATTTTCGGTCTACCAAATCCACTCACAAGTCTTTGGTTGGCCCGAAGCTATAGTAGAAGACACTTACCCAAGGTGTCAAGCAGGGGGAAAGAACCCGGAACCATGTGGTTGGTAAGCAAGCTACTTACCACACTGCCACTCCTGCGCCTATATAAAGCATGAGAGAAAAGAAATGAAACAGTAACGATTGATTGATATTTAGGCCCATGTGGATGATACTGGAGGGAAAGGGCTGGACCATTTTGTTATCCTGAGTACTTATTTTCTTCTATAATATGTCTGCTTCGGAAAATTGTAAAGCAAATTGGAATTCATTTGCACGTTTGGAATTGAATTTAGAATTTCGTAAGCGTGAGATATTATGTGAAGTGCATTCACGTTTTTTCAAAAACCACTTGTGATACTTATACAACAACGATAAATAATGGTGTTTATGTAACGTGTGAATATAATGATGTATAGCACAATATGTCAAGGGATCAGGATTTGTACGATGATCACATCAAAACTGAATATTAATTAACTCTATATTGTTAAAATATAATTACGATTTGATTGCAATTATCTGTGATTTTTATTGTTCAAATTATTGTTCCAAGATTAATATTCGCAATACTTCAGTTTCTCATGCATTAACTATCAATATTCATGTTACTTTCTGCGATTGTCATTGAAGCCGTTTAAGACACGTAGTTTCAATGAAAACCGGATTTTAGCAGTGTTTATATGCTTTGCCTTTGACATTCACTTACATTCACTGAATACCTGAAGAACGAAAAAAACTCAACAGAATCACGAATGCTGATGTTGTCTGAATGCACGATACTACTACTACTACTACTACTACTACTACTACTACTACTACTACTACTACTACTACTACTACTACGGCTACTACTACTACTACAACTACTACTAATACTAATAATAACGATAATAACAACAACAAAAACAACAACAACAATATTAATAATAATAATAATAATGATAATAACAATAATAATAATAATAATGATGATGATAATAATAATAATAATAATAATAATATTGATAATAATAATAATAATAATATTATTGATAATAATAATAATGATAATATAATAATAATGGTAATGATAATGATAATAATAATAATAAAAATAATGATGATGATGATGATAATAATAATAATAATAATAATAATGATGATGATGATAATAATAATAATAACAATAATAATGATAATAATAATGATAATAATAATAATGATAATGATAATAATATTAATACGGTTACCGCAGCAGCAGCAGCTGCTGCTTCTGCTGCGACTTCTATTAATGATGGTGCGGATGAAGTTGACGTTAATGATAATAATTTCATTTACAATACACGTATCGTATAAAGTATGGGATAAAATGAATCATAGAAACCTCGTCGTGGAGGTGAAACTCTAACCAGTTAATGGACCTAACAGTTCGAGTGCTGTGAGATTCATTAACAATAGAAGCAAGAGATAAATACAAACCTTATAAGAACGAAATAGCCCGGTTTGGGAAAACGAAGAGGGGTGAAACTGGTACCAGGTTTTCTTGGGTCCATGAGGACAGTATCAGAAGGCCTCCAAGGGGAATATAAAGAATATCGGAATAGAGTGCTCAGAAGTGCTACAAAAGTTTTGCCTCCTTGGCACTGCTAGGGTAATCAGGTATAATATAGCTGAAAAGAGCAGATAGCATTGTATCATAGGATGCAGGCAAGAAATCCACTACGCATGCATGGCTCTAGGAGTTTCAGCAAAACCTTTGGTAGAAAGAAATAATAATAATATTAATAAACTAAATTGTTCCCGTTTAGAGTACGGTCAAGACGTTTGAGGGAAAGGTTCACAATATACAATGGTCTCTGTACTCGAGTTGCGCTCATAATGAACAGACCGTAGGGAGATGGAATGCAAAGAATTTTGAAACATGGCCACTCGGCATACACACAGTTTTCTTTAAAGAAAATACACATTGTAAAACAAAATATCTCCAGAATAAATAAGGAATCCCAAACAATAGATCAAAATTTAATAAGCAATAAATGAAAGAAATATGATATTTAACTAAATATAGATGGCGTCAGTGGTATAAGGAAGAGCCAATCATTCGGATTGCATTCTTCATAAGGTTAAAGAGAAGAGATCACAAAATGGCACATATTAGACATGATTGTATTGAAAGATGTCACAAATTATAGCCGTGACACATCATGAAAATATATTCTCCAAGATAACCATCAGCATAAATATTATCGCCATGACAGTCGTAGGCATATCTTTCTCATCGCATACATTATTCTCACGAACGCAATTGTCAGCATCGCAGTCACCATCAACACTGTAGTGATATTTATTATCGTAACATTCCTGATGTTCTTCATCATTATTATCGTTATCATCGTCACCATCATCTTCACGGCAAAAAAATATTACATTTATCATCATTGACATCGCTAAAACGACTTCCATTATCATAATACTCGTTGTTGTTATGATGCCCATTAATATTATCGAAAAAATAGAATATAATCACAGCCATCAAGCTGATATGCGTTGCTAGTATTCGGATCATAGGGGCAACATTGCTGAAATCAACGTCATCAGCAAAATTATATGAGTATTCGATATCAAATACTATTAACGAAAGAGAGACCCCGTTCACATCACCTAGACATAATTTTCATCATTAGTAAGACAATACTGAAAGCCAGTAACAGCTTAATTATAATTATTATCTGCATGTCCATTAACAGTATTTTCTCTGCCTCTATCCAATCTCCTATTATAACTCAGTAGTAAAATAACTGCTAAGAAACGTTTCTTTATCACCATTCCATTACTGAATGTAATATTCTAGGTGATGTTACATTAATTATGTCTTGAAAGTTTAAATTGGATTTGTTTCTTTCATAAGAGAAAGTTGGCAACGATTTCAATCCATTTAAAACTTCAAATTCAGACAGTTTAGTAGTGTGTCTAATACGCAGTCACCAATGATAGTCTCAAATATAGTGTTCAATTAAATAAAATTCGATTAATCTATCATTTATGTCTCACATTTCTCTATTACAATGTGTTGTGTGTAGTATGCTGCAGTTTTACGAACATTTTGAATAAACACTATTTAGATTAAAATAATAATTTCAGTATAAACAAAGCATAATTTGAGCGCTTCCAGAATGAATTTTCTTTAATTATAGTCAGAATAACCCTTCCGTTAGTATAAAACTTAGAATGATTAAACGAGTAAGCGATCTGTTTAAATGTTTGAACTATAAACGTAGCTGCTTATAATCGTTGTTATAGATGCAACGTTTGCCATGAGACATTTAATGGTGAATCGCATAATGCGTTTCGCGTTTCTTTGATTAACACTGAAAACATTACCTAAATTTGGTAAAGATGGAAATAATAAAATTCTTTCTAATGTGAGAATCAATTAATGACTCCTAAATTTGGCGCAATTCCAGCAACTTCTTTGGTAGGGTAAGTCGATAGAAACCGACCTTAGTACTCAACTAG
>NC_043001.1:6837105-6839605 GCF_006345805.1 Octopus sinensis | reverse complement strand
ACCAAACCAGTAGGCCAACATTCATTCGGTCTGGAAGGTTTCGCGATCACAGGGCAACGTGAACTGAGTTATTTATGCACCTGAATTTAAACTCAGGTGTATGTATGTATATATATATAAAGCAATGTTAAGATGCCATAAGAATGTAGTAGTCCTATATAGAACGATGTTGCTGTTGTTTTAGCCCCAGGAAAACAGCCTTTCCTGTTGCCTATTGGCACGCGGTTTGTTTCCGTATGGAAATGGGGATTCCCTTGCAAATGCTATACGGACACAAACAATGTGTCGATAGCCGGCTGGAAAATATGTTTTCCTGGGGCTAAAACAACAGTAACATCGTATAGAGACATTACTATCCCGTGCTGGTATTGTATATCTCTCGCTCAGAAATGTAAAAACAAGTTGTTCCTCTCTCTTTCTCTCTCTCTCTCTCTCTCTCTCCCTATCTCTCTCTCTCATCTCTCTGCATATAAATATATATATATGTATGTATATACATGCGAATATATATAGGTATATATATATATATATATATATATATATATATATATATATATATATATATATATATATATGTATAGACACATACACATATATATACATATACATATATATACATGCATATATATTATTATGAGAAAATATTATGAGAATTGAAGCTCCCCAAAGCTCAATCACAAAAAAGATAGATGGCATGTTAGACCTTGACTACTGGGGTAGACTAGAGAAGCTGAAATTGTATTCACTCCAACGACGCCGTGAACGCTACATTATCTGTATGATGTGAAAATATTCCATCAGCACTGTCCGAATGATGTTGGCATCACCTTCAAAATGCATCCAAGGCTTGGACCACGTGCCATCCGTCCACAACAAAAATCTAAATCGCATCACATAACGACAATACGGCACAACTATTTCACCTCAATTGGACCCGCTCTCTTCAACATTACACCAGGTCAAAAAAGAAACTGACCACACAAAATTCAAGAAGTCTTTGGACAAATTCCTTCAAACAGTACCGGACAAACCACCCACACCCGGATATGTCTCTGCAAACAATAACTCTCTGCTCGAATGGGCCTTGGTGCCCAAATCCTGAACTGAAAGACTTCGCCAGGTGGTGCTATTAAGTTAGACATGGCCTGGGCCAATACTGGCCAAAAACCTTTCTAAGTTATATTCTATATACGTACTTACATATATATACAACGATTGTATATAGATCAATATAATTCATCTGACCTAATTGCAATTCGCTCCAGTATGCACTGTGCAGAATCTATTCCACCAAATAAAAAATGTGTTAAAATAGCAGAAATAATCTTCCAGTTATTGGGTTATCATAATCGTAATGTAAATTTGAAGAGCTCATTAACAACGAACTTCATGAATAATTCAGCGGAAATATTGGCCTGAAAGCATTACTAAATTGGAGTAGTAATTTCGTTGCATAGCAGCAAAGAAAATATGGATTCAAATGAGAGAATTATTTCCTATTCTGTTTTGCCTTTGCCTTGTTTCAGCCAGCAGACCGCGGACATGCTGGGGGACTGTCTTAAAAGAATTATTTTGTTGAATGGATTCATCCAATTATCAATAAAGTATATATTTTTATTTATCTCGGAAGCCCAGTAGGTATTCCATCCGTCTCTTTTCTCCAGACTTACGGGCGACGTACAAATATCCGAACCGTTTGTGACACACACACAATTTATGCATACATAATTTATATATACCTATATATATATATATATATATATATATATA
Source organism: Octopus sinensis (assembly GCF_006345805.1). NCBI lineage: Eukaryota > Metazoa > Mollusca > Cephalopoda > Octopoda > Octopodidae > Octopus > Octopus sinensis. The sequence goes on along the minus strand of NC_043001.1, from coordinate 6,837,835 downwards.
TATATATGCATAGACATATATATATATGCATAGACATATATATATGCATAGACATATATAGATACATGCATATATATATATACATATATATACATACATACATATATATCTACATTGACAAAGGGCAAATACCCTTAAACGCGTCTGTAGCTGTCTGACTAGCAGTGTGAAGCGGCTGACCTCCCTTGTTCGAAGGTTATAATGGACACAGTTTGTGTGTCAAATAGCTATCTTAAGGCGATGGCCTCATGGAGATAATCAGCGACAGCCTTTAGTCTTATATCTATAAGACTGCCATATTAATATGGCGATAACAATTAATTTCCAGTAACGCTGCCGTAATCTCTTTTAGAGACACTTAGTAATTTTAATATTTCTATTATATATATATATATATATATATATATATATATATATATATATATACACATGTACATACATATATATGTGTACATATATACATACATATACATATATAAATATATATTATATATATATATATATATAATATATATATATATACACGCACACATACACACACACACAAACACACACACACATACATGTATATATATTATATACATACATATATATAAACAGACAAACGGTTTTTCACTCTTTGCTTATGTGATTTAATTGATGTGATAAAACTCGTACGCTTCCGTGATTTATGTATATATTTCATACTTCTAGCATCTGTTTCCATTAAAATATATTGTAAGAGTTTGGC